>NC_043968.1:8563927-8676326 GCF_902148855.1 Sphaeramia orbicularis
TTAAGGTGGTAGAAAATGCGCTATATAAGTTCAGTCCATTTATCATTTAAATCAGTGTGTTTTAGTAAAAAAGAAAAAGGTTTAAGTCTTCAGCATAGTTATTATCAGAAACAGCTGTAAATGTAACTAAACTTTTTTAAGATTGCAAATAAACCTTCAACTATTTTACATCTGCTCAAACATACTTTTTGGTCTTGAACATTCAGTATCCATATTATAGCTTCATACTTCTTGTTATTTCCAGGCGTTTTTAGCCTCTAAAGAAGTCTCTGAAACAGTTCCTTTCTACTTGTAATAGTTCCACATCGCTGCCATAATATTTATATAGTGTTGGAAAGCGCAGGACCTCAGCTTTCAGATGCCATTTGAATTTTGTGGATAGCATAAACGGTTCAGGAGTTACAGTCATTTGAATGATGTAAAGTGCAAAATGCAGCACTGGAGAGACTGCAGTTGTTAAAGGGTTAAATAAAGGCTTCTTTTTTTTTTTTTTTTTTTTTTTTTTTTAATCTAAGCTGCCCCGTGTATGAGCATTCTTTTATTTTATTATTCTGACGGTTTGTACAAGGCATGAGATGCAGAAACAGCTGTACCTTCAGTAGACCTTCAGAGAAAAGGATCTCAATAGTCTCTTTCAGAATAGGAAGGAGACCTCCATGATGGATTCCTATTCCTCTCTTCAACAGTGGCAGCACGTGCTCCACCTGTAAAAAAAAAAAAAAAAACCCAGAACACAAAGTTTAGTGGAAAAAATACATTTAAAAACAAGTTACATGAAATAAAAATGTGTTTGAGTGTTCTGAAAGTGCAGTCTGTGTGTAGTATTGGTAACAGTGTGTGAGGAAACAATCCAAGCCTCATAGTGGAAAAGTGTGATGTGTGGTGGAGTCTGCCAGGGCTCGTGTCACAGTGGTCTACCCACTAACAAGTATTACCTCAACACCACTGCTTTTCATGGTGTGACTCATCACAGCAGGGCAGAGAAACAGGAGCAGGGTTAACATTATGACCAGAGCCCTTTAACCGTCCTCTCATGGTAGGAAATTAAACGTTTTATAAGGTGTGTCAATCATATAGCGCTGCATCATATTCACTACTGAAAATAGTTGTTTTTTTATCTGAGAATCATAGTTTTCAAAAATATTTCACATATAATTTTTATATGCATATTTACTCTATCCTGCATATATAGTGGCTGTTTTATTTATTGCTGCTGCCTCTTGAGCCAACTCCATGAAAATTTCAGTTTTGACGTAAAATCTGGAATGAAAAATAAAGTCCGTCTATGTCTCGATCTAAGAAAAGTTATCTCATGACACTTTACATTTAGAGCTGCTCCAAGATTAGATAAGGTAAGGTAAAGTAAGGTAAGATCTTTTTCTTTGTTGTTTTCAAAAAAGTGCTTTAAGAAGAAGAAGAAGAAGAAGAAGAGGAGGAGAAGGAGGAGAAGAAGGAGAAGAAGAAGAAGAAGAGGAGAAGAAGAAGAAGAAGGAGAGAGGAAGAAGGAGAAGAGAAGGAGAAGGAGAGGAAGAAGGAGAAGAAGAAGGAGGAGAAGAAGAAGAAGAAGGAGAAGAGGAAAGAAGGAGAGAAGAAGAAGAGGAGAAGAAGAAGAAGAAGAAGGAGAAGAAAAGAAGGTGGAGAAGAAGAAGAAGGAGAAGAGGAAGAGAGGAAGAAGGAGAAGAAGGAGAAGAAGGAGGAGGAGGAGAAGGAGAAGAAGAAGGAGGAGGAGAAGAAGGAGAAGAAGAAGGAGAAGAAGGAGAAGAAGAAGGAGAAGAAGAAGAAGAAGAAGGAGGAGAAGAAGAGGAAGAGGAAGGAGAAGAAGAAGAAGAAGGAGAAGAAGGAGAAGAATGGACAGTGCCTTAAGCCAATTCACAAACACCAACAGAATTCCAGGAGCAAACACTTCCTTTTAACTGGCAGGAACCTGGAGCAGACCCGACTCTGGAGGATGGACGTCTGCCTTGACCAGTTGGGGTTAAAGGAACTACTCCAAGTACTAACAGTTTATATAGTACAACTACAGCTGTTAGTACTGTTATACAAACCTCTACCATCTATGTAACTGTGTGACAGGGTTCCTACAGGTTTCTACCAGATATATTTAAGATTTTTTAAGATCTTTTTAAGGCTACTCAGAATATAATTTCATACCCATTTCAGCCATACTGGCAAAAATTCATGACTCCTAGAATTTAGGAAAATGTATTTATTTACTCCAACGCTTTGATTCTCATAGTTCAGAGTTTAAGTGACTAGTTCTTGCAGAAGGTGCAGTGAACTTCAAACACGTTCACCTCCACTCATGTCAAACAGGTCGAGAATGATCTTTCCCCAGGCATAATTAAATTTGCACTTCCCCATGTTTACTTTTCACTTCTGTGATCATTTCTCACCGGGGGCTGCAAAGTTAGTGATAACCGGTTCCTAATTTCAGTATAAATTCTTGGGTTCGAACTTGTATTACATAATAATAAATAAATAAATCAAAATAAATAATACAGCAAGTATTCACACAGTACTCACTTTATTTTTTTTTACCTATTTATTTTTCCTTGCTTAATGTTCAGTTTATTACCTTTGTTTCCTTTTAGTTTAAATTGTTTTAATTGTACAGTTTATTTCCTTTATCTCATTTTAGTTTAGTTAATTGTTTACATTAGCCATGTGAAGGGAACTTGCAAAAGGAAGAATTACATTGCTATGACAATTTCTTGAATTTTGAATCTAGACTTTTGTTGAACTGAGTCGACTAATGTTACTTTCTTTACAGTTTGGACATTTAACGGACACATTTAAAAACACACAGCAACACGTTTATGGCAACATAATGCAAGACCTACTGTATCAAATTTAATACCTTTTAAAGACTTTTTTAAGGTATTAAATGCAGAATTCTTAATTGAAGACTTTTTAAAACCCTGTAGGAACACTGTATAATAAACACTATTACAACTATATGGATAAATGAGTGATGATGATGGAGGGAAGAGAGAAGGTCCATTTGTGAATGCGACGTTCACCTGAGGGAGTTTCTTGTCTTCATCTGACAGACAGTCCACTGCGTTGTTGAACACTTCTTCCACCAGACGTTTCTCCTCATCTGAAACAAATAAATTGTACAGGAAGTGTTTAGAACATAAGCAAAAAACTTTTACAATCCATGGATCCATCAGTGGGTCTGTGTGACTTCACTGAATTTTACATTTTCTTTTTTTTTTTAGGATTTTATTTTCAAGGAAAATTTTATGCAAGAAAAAAAGTAAAATAACAACAATATTTAAAGAGGTGTGTACATAATCAAATAAATTACAATAACAACATACAGGGAAATACAGTTTCCTAAAGAAAAGAGAATATATAAATAAAAAAGAAAAAAAAAGAGATTTACACAAAGTCCAGTCATTTTAATAAGATATATGTCCTCCATTTCTATCATATTTGATCAAATCTATCATTTTGGAGTTTGTTGTAAAATGTGATTCATTCCATCACAAAAACCATGAAAACAATTTGATGCTAGTCCTCCAGGGTTGGGGCATTTACATTCAACCATTTTTAGATATAACTTTCCGAGCAGCTACACCAGTGTTTTTCAACCTTGGGGTCGGGACCCCACGTAGGGTCGCCTGGAATTCAAATGGGGTCACCTGAAATTTCTAGTAATTGATAAAAATAAAGTAAAAAATTACTAATAAAAAATATATGGTGAGTTGAGAGAGACAATCACAATACATAAAAGACATGACAAACTCTGAGTCTGAAACTGCAGCACTGTGGTACTGTTTCAGTATTAATTTGCAGCCTTTGGACTGACTTTACAAAATTCTCCCTTTGTGCAGTAATCTACACCTGGCTTTTCTGCCTCCGTCCTCAATAATATACATTATATAGCCTTAATATTGTGTAAAATTAACTTTTATTTGCAACATAGTATAGCAAACTATTACATGATCAAAAACAAAAAAAAATTTTAGCAAAAAAAAAGTCTATGTTTTGAATGTCTGGGGTTGCCTGAAATCTGTGATGTTAAAATGGGGTCAAGAGCCAAAAAAAGTTGGAAACCACTAAGTAATACTCAACATTCCAAACAAAAATTTAGTGTCCTTATTTGTGTCCAATGAGTAAATATAACCAAAAAGCAACTCATCCCAGTTGATAATTGTCTGCACCCTTAAGATTTTCCTAATCTCTAAATGAATTATATTCCAAATGTTTATAATCTGAGGGCATGACAGAATAGGTGGAAATGTTTTACTGCCCGAGTTCCACAGTTTCTCCAACAGCTGGAAGAACCTGAATAATGTTTCGATTTTACATTTTCAAACAGACCTTCTCTCTACACGAAGTCACTGATTTATGAAGATGATGGGATAGATTTAGGGGGAAACTGCTTGCAGTAATTTTCCGTAATTTCATTTGTAGTTTGGGTTTCCAAAACACTGAGTTTTCTTCAGATTTGTTTTTTTGTTTTTAAGCAGCAGGCCATGATTCAAGCTTGAAGTTTAAAGACAGAAATAGAAAACGGTTGGCTCAAACAACAGAACTGTTTTAAGTAGTGTAACATAAGCAGAAATGCAGGCCTACTTTGCCAACCACGGCTGTGTCATCTCATCATGCTAATCACATTACTTATTTTCAGCGGCTGGTTGTGATCTCTGTCCCTCCATGTCCATGTGGAAACTAGTCACAGGTCTTTTTTTATTCATAAGACTATTCTGGGAAAATGTCCCTTGTTATGTTCCTACATTAGTCAGAAACTTGGAATTCCACTAGGTTGGAAGGTTTGTATTGATTTTAATAACTAATGACTTCTCTGACACAGGACATAAAAGTTAATAACAATGAACAACAGACAATCACAAAGAATGAAAATATTACATTAAAAAAGCAAGTTTATGTCATGAATAGAGAGCACAGTTTCTAATAAAACTTATTTAATGGAGAACAAAGAGTATAAAGAACTACACGTGTGCAATAAATTGTATTAGAAACAAGAAAAGCACTCAGAGAGCGCAGACCACTGCCAAGACAGATCTGCCCCCTCCCCCCCGCTCACTACCAAAATTTAATCAGTTGTTCCTGGTGCCAGTATCTACATGTCCTCAAAATTTAATGAAAATCCGTCCATAACTTTTTGAGTTATCCTGCTAACAAACAAACAAACAAAAACACGCAAACACACAAAGCAAAGTGATCACAATACCCCCGGGCGGAGGTAACTATTCTTTTCGGTGTGGTGTTAGAGGCATCTAGTGGTAAAGTTGCTGATTTCAACCACCTGAGTACCCCCACCTTGCTCTATTGTGGCTGCAAACACATGGAAGTCCTGAATTACACTGAATTTGTCCCTTCAAAAGGGGATATTAACACAGATCTTTAACATTAAACATAGTAGGTAAGAGTAAAACATCTTAAAGCTGCAGTGCTCACAGAGCTGGAAAGAGTTTGGCTGGAAAAGCTTGATTAGATATTTCATTACACCACATCAAAGTCCCACTATAGAGATAACTCCCAATTTGCTGGAGAAAATGTGGTAATACAAATGCAAATCATTGTCATCTCTTCTGGAATTGTTCTGTTATCGAAAATTACTGGAAGGAAATACAGAAGGAAACACAAGAAATTATCGGGAGCCACTTATCCTTTGAATGTAAATCTTTATTTTTTGGACTTATAGGCAGAAGGATGGCCAAAGAGAGACCAATATTTATTTAATATCCTGCTAATAGCAGCCAAAAAAAGCCATCACAAGAAATGGCTTTCATCGGAAAGCCCAACGCTGAGTATGTGGAATGGACATTACAGTGGACATATATAAGATGGACAGACTGACTGCAGAGGTGAACTATAAGAAGGACTTGTTTGTTACGCGGTGGAAGAAATGGATGGAATACATCATGCCACGCAGACCGGACTGTGATACTTTTATTTTGAATAGAAGATTAGATTAGTAAATGCAACTAACTGCAATTCACTCCCTACTTGTTTATGTTCTTTTTGTTTGTTTCATTGTTAAAAAATGGGACATTCAGATTAACATAATGTTGATGACATTTAAAATGAATATCTTGTCAACATTGATACAGAATGTCAATAAAAAGTGAATTAAAAAAAAAAAAAAAAAAAAAAAAAAAGCTGCAGTGCTACAGCAGGGGAAGTCGAATATAACCCACCAGGAGTTAACTACATCCCACCTCAAAGCCTCCCAGAACATCCATGTTGAACATAAACAACAAATATGGAGGACCGCAGATCTAACCTCCTATTTGCTTTCTTACTGAACAGGCATTTTGACTGTCGACAGTACGGTGTTCTTATATATGCAAACAAGATGGAAGAGGCAAAACAACGGCTGAAGTTTTTTTTTCATTGCAAACTTGCACTCTGCACGCCGCCATTGTTGTGTTGACGTCACGTTGTAGTTAGCGGTGAGGTTGGAGTAGTTCGATCTGGCCCCACTTTGCAACTAGGACCCCAGCTTTGACTAGGGGTGTTAGAAAATATCAGTTCTGCAATATATCACAATATTTCAGTTCGCACTACTGTATCGACATTAAAAAGTACTGTATCGATATTTTTAGGCATTATTTAAATGCAGATGTTAATATTCATTATTATTTAACACTGTTTTATTAATAATGGTTATTTGAAGCATTCTAAAAGTACTTTTTACTGTTTGAGGGAGGAAGATGTTAGCTCCTTTGTTGGAATTGCACAAAAATAATGTTCTGATGTTAGTTCTGAACAAATAGAATTAGAATATTTAAGCAGGATCTTAAACTGTAATGTCTGTAAAACATAATTTAAGTTTTAACAGGAAAATGTTGTGATATAGCATTAGATCCTGTTGTCATCAAATAAGAATGCGTTTAGCATTTGTGCATATTTCTGGTTAATTCAGTTCTTCCAGGAAACAATCATTAAAAAAAAAAGAGAAAAAACAAAAAATTGTTCTTTTTAACAGATATATGATATATGATGATGATATATCGTATTGTGATCCTAGTATTGTGATTTGTATCATATTGCCAGATTCTTGCCGATAACACACCCCTAGCTTCGACAAGCATTCCAATACATTTTACCTAACTGGATGTCGGAAACTTCCCACCTCCCAGCACTTTGGAACACACCGTTAGAACCCACCAACATGCAGTCCCCAATGTGGTGGTGCACCATCTACCTGGAAAATAATAGTTGGTTGAGGTCATCCAGTTGTGGTGACACATGTTCAGTCAAAGGTGAAGGTCTGCAGTAATTGACCTCTCGAAGAAAAATGGACCAATGATTTGAGCACACATGATCCAACAATGTGATTAAAAACTTTGATAACCACTAGGGGTGGTTTCGGTAAAAATCTGGCGATTACGATACAAATCACAATACTAGGATCACGATACGATATATCACGATATATCATGATATATCATGATACTGTTAAAAAGGCAATTTTTTGTACCTCCGCCAAGGAGGTTATGTTTTGCCAGGGTTTGTTTGTTGGTTAGTTAGCAACATAAACTGAAAAAGTTATGCACAGATTTGGGTGAAATTTTCAGGAAATGTTGATACTGGCACAAGTAACAATGATTAAATTTTGGTGGCGATCGGGGGGGACTGATCTGCCTTGGTGAGGTCTGCGCTCTCCGAGTGCTTTTCTAGTTTGTTTCTTTTTTTAAATGATTATTTCCTTGAAGAATTGAATTACACCCGAAATCTGCACAAATACTGAACACATTTTTATTGGATCACAACAGGATCTAATGATATTTTACAGAACGTTCCTGTGTTAAAACTTATAAACTTACTTTTACAGACATTACAGTTTAAGATCCTGTTCAAATATTCATATTCTATTGTTCAGAACTAACATCAGAGCATTATTTTTGTGCAATCCCAACAAAGGACTAACATCTTCCTCTGTCAGACAGTAAAAAGTGCTTTTAAGATGCTTCAAATAACCATTATTAATAAAATAGTGTTGAATAATAATAAATCAAATATAAACAAAAAAGAAAAAAAAACAAAACATAAATGAACCTCCACAACAGCTGCATTTGAATAAATACCTAAAAATATTAGTACAGTACTTTTTTAATATCGATACAGTGCTGTGAATGAAATATCATTATATATCACAGAATTGATATTTTCTAACACCCCTAATAACCACTGGATACATAGAACAAATCTAATAAACATCTCATCAATTGCTTTTGTGATATTTTTTTTAAATTGTAAAGAGACTTTGTGGACACCCTGTAGATCAACATGAGACCAGTACAAACCAGTGCCTTAAAGGTACAAAAACTGCTGCTGAGTCCACAGTGTAACCTGGATCTGTGTCAGCCTGTCAGTCTCTGCATGGGCTAATCAATACACCTCCGACTCGCTGCTGTGTTTGCACCGACTCCCTGCATTTATTCAGCTGCTTTTCTGTTTTGCTGCACCAGTCGGTCCTCTGGCTCCAACGCTACTCTGCCATTCCACAAACACTGCCCAGAAACTCTGTGTCACAGCAGCACAGAGCAGCGAGAAAGAGGGGCGTCTTAAAGTGTTCACGACAGAGACTGAAGAGAAGACAGGAATGGAAAGGTAAAACCAGGAGGGACGGAGCCACATGGATCCTAGGCCTCATCATAACACAGCCTGCACACTCACAAACACAGGAAATCCATCCCATCAACAACCTGCCCACATATACTGGTTTGACAATACAAGCTGGAGTTAGAGACGATAACAAAACAACAGCTGTCTGTCTTAGAAGAGAATAATGTCAGTTAACAGCGACTAATTGACATTATTTCAGCTCAAAAGGACAGAAAACCAAGCAAATTTGCAAATATCTCTAATCCTTGGAAAATACATCCATCTCACTAACATGAAAGCATCATGGTTGTTTTAACTACTTACATCCACCCCCCCACCCTGAAGCAGAGGCAATGGGTATTGTTTTTGGTTTGGTTTGTATGTTCATTTGTTTACACTCTAGCAGCAAACCTATTGGTTGAATTCATACTAAATTGGGTTTATAGATTGCCAGTGACCCAGAATAGATGTGATTACATTTTGAGAAAAGTAGGTCAAAGTTAAAATTTTTTCATGATTTTTTTAATCCCCCCCCAACACCACACACACACACACACACACACACACACACACCACATTTACTTATAATGGCTGAAATTTCACACATCAATAACTAGAAAAGCACTCGGAGAGTACAGTCCTCCACCAAAGCAGATCAGCCCCCCCGATCACACCAAAATTTCATCAGTGGTTCCTTGTGCCAGTATCAACATTTCCTGCAAATTTCATCAAAACCCATCCATAACTTTTTCAGTATGTTGCTAACTAACCAATAAACAAACAAACCCTGGCAAAAACATAACCTCCTTGGCGGAGGTAAAAACATCCATTTTGTTTTAATTTACTTCAGACATGGCATATATATAGAGGCAATTGATATGCTGACATCATCACATGCATAGACATGATGACATCAGCTGAATCGATGCTAAAATAAGCTGGAATATGTGCGAGGGGCAGGGTTTGTTGTGCCTGGCACCATTTGTTTTGACTATAAAAAGCATAGAAAATATACTGTGAATGAGCCCTTTGGCCCATTTTTCCAGAGCACTTTGAACTTTCAAACTCTAGCAATCATTTACAATTTACTGTATGTTGTAATTCTGCTAAAACAGCTTCTTCTCCAGCGTCTAGTACAGGCATGAGTGAAATTACCATAAAGAGCCAATAAAGCCTATAAAGTGCAACGTCTCAGGTTTAAGAAACAGTTGGAATTTTTCCAATAGCCCAAACAGTGGAAGTGTTACAGCCATTCAAACTGCATATGCACAGGGTGTGTCAACGATGACATATCAGGTTTTCAAGAGTTAACTAGTATTTCAGCTTTTCCTGAATTACGTAAAATGTTCTTCTATCCAACGAGAATGAACTGAATGATATTATTGGATGTATCGGCCTCTTGTTCTAGGAAAGTGTTGTTTGCTCTAGAAAAAATTCCCAGAATAAATAGATATTGGAAATGTGAAGTTATCTTTGGAGCAGGGCTTTCATTTGTTTTAGTGATTAAAAAAAAAAAAACTGGCAGTGTTGATAGAAAAAGGCCTTGGGTGTTGGAAAAAGCCCGACGTTAAAACAAGCCTACTCATATGTAAGAATGTCATAAAGCAGGGAAAACAAACGGAGATGGAGGAAGGAAATGTACAACTTCATAAGCTTTACTTCATGTAAAAGGCCCAAAGCCAGTGGAGGTGAGCCAGGTTTAATGGAGTGCTGGATTATCTCCCGCTGTGCAGAGATTTGTCTTCATGAAGCAACCCTTCACTCATCACTGGACCACCAGCAGGACCAGCTGCGCAGGCACAATCAACCATATTCATGGCATTCGCTCAGTAGGGAGAGAGTTCAGTTCAGCTCAGCCTGCCAACAATTTAGCATTTTGGTGAGCTCTTTCAGTTGCCTAATTTCAACTCCCTTGTTCTCTTGGGCAGTTGGTCTTTCCAGAGGAAAATGCCAAAACAAAGAAAATTTATATGAGCCTATCTGTGCAGATTTAAATCTAACTAAAAGTATTGTTATGGTTAATGTGCTTGTTTGTTCGACATGTGAACTTGATAATGTGATGACAAATGTATGAAAAAACCTCTATGAAAGGATAATCTTGACTTATTTGCTCAGTTTGTCTGTTATAATAACTAGTGTTGGGGAGTAACGTGTTGCAAAAGTAATGCATTAAAGTAACAGATTACTTTTTGCTATAATGCAGTAATGTAAGGCATTGCTAATCAATAGTGATATAATATGAAAATTTCATATCACAGTTATTGTGACCAGAATTATGACGGTTATCATTTATTATCGCTGGTATTCTTGAAATGTGCTCAAAATTTTCAAAAAGTACTAATACACACACTGAAATAATTCAACCAAGTTCTATTTTGGAAAAAAAAAAAAAAACACTTATAAAACTAGAAGCACTCGGAGAGTGCAGACCTACGCCAAGGGCTGATCAGTGGCCCCCCCCGTGGGCCCCCCCACCCCCGATCACCACCCAAAATTTAATCATTTCTTCCTTATCCCATTTCCAACAAACCCTGAAAATTTCATCAAAATCTGTCCATAACTTTTTGAGTTATGTTGCACACTAACGGACAGACAAACAAACAAACAAACAGACAAACAAACAAACCCTGGCAAAAACATAACCTCCTTGGCGGAGGTAATAATAGGCACAATGTACTTTCTGCTGGCAGAAACATTAAAATATTAACATGTAAAACTCAAACATACACATGCATTAAAGACAGCACCTTATGGCCATTGTTTGACCATTTCCCATATCAGGTTTGAGTTGTTTTAGTTTCTTTTACATAGATAAATAGTGTCTCTCTCTCTCTCTCTCTCTCTCTCTGTGCGCTTGGACCGGGTCTCTCTCTCTCTCTCTCTGTGTGCGGTAATCAAACACGGTTATCAAGATAATTAGAATTTAAACAGTAATACTAACCATCGGGAATTTTACCGTGGTTTATCGTCATACCGATAACCGTTACATCTCTACTAATCAATTTTCAGTAATATTTTGCTCTGTACATGTTAAATAGCACTTGTGTTACAACACACTTTTCACCCATAATTTAATTGCTCAAATGAAAAAAAAAAAAAAACAAAACCTAAAAAAAAACTAAACAGCAAGACCTTGAGGCCTTAAGGAATCAAAAATGTGTCTGTACAGTTCTATTTCCTGTTGGTGTTCAGCCAACGGGTGCAGACAGCAGAAGACAGTCCAATGTCCACATGGACGTATGCTCATTACTAACCCTAACCCTGATTTACAGAAGATAGTTAGCATGATCCCTGTCATCAGCAATGACGAGGTAAGCTAATGTTTCTAGGACTAGTTACAATTCTTTATCAATTGCGGATTTATCTACAATGTCCCCTGTTTGAACATGTAAAATGTTGAAAAAAATCCAAGCGTTCCTGCTGGGATTCAAACGTCATAGACTGTAGCATTACTTACTGAGCTATCTGTCCACATGTACTTCAGGATGCAAATTTATGCATCCAAAGGCTCTGCTATCACCTGTATCCTGTCTCTACTGCACACGCACCATTTATGACTAGAGTCTGTATGTAACTCAAAAGTAATACAAGAGTCATGTCACACATTACAATTCTGACAGTAATATTGTAAGGTAAGGAATTACTTTTAAACAGTAACAAGTAATCTGTAATGTATTACAGTTTGGAAGTAACTTGCACAAAACTGATGATAACTGCCCTCACCTGAGTTCAGTAAAAACAAAAAATGAAGAATGAAAGGACGAGTGTCATCTGAAGCCAAAAACAACTCGAAATGCTATTCTCTGATGTAAACCCTGTATCAAGAAAGTATTTCGCAAAGCCTCCCACATTGCTGCAAGTACCTGCTCATACACCCCTGCACAGTTACAAACACACACACACACACACACAGATAGATGTGAGCTTACAACAACACATACCTCTGTTGAAGTCCAGTTTGGCCACTTGCAGAGCGTAGGCCTCACACTCTTTTTTACTGAAGCTGAAAATGATGACGGGCTGGAAGTTCCTCTCCATGATCATTTTGACTATTTTGAACACACTGGATGGACCTGGAGAAAACACAGGCATGTGAGCACATGAACACACATTGTACAGGGTTCATACACATTTTTTGAGGCAGAATTCAAGCACTATTAAGGGTCCTTTTCAATTTTTTTTCCAAGACAGCACCTTATCACTGGGATAAAACACATATCTACAGACATATACAGGGGTTGGACAAAATAATGGAAACACCTAACATTGTGGCATCATAGAAGGTGTTTCCATTATTTTGTCCAACCCCTGTATATACTCATGAGTGTAGGTTTTTTTCACTTTTTATCACAATGATGTACATTGTATTATGCTACAAACATCTAAAATGATGTTTCATAATAGCAAAAGATTAGAAATTAAAGATCAACACAAAGTTTTACGCAAAAGAAGGGAAGCCACTTGGTGTTCTTCTGGTACACTCTCACTGAGACAAAGATTAAGATAAAAATGTCCCTGAAGTCGACCTGAGAGCACGTGGGAATTTTCTTTGTTTGACATAAAATTAGGTCTGGCTTGCCATCTAACCTGGCAGAGTTAATATAAAAAACACATGAATACATACATTGAAGCGTTGTACTACCTAGTTTAGCCCCACTCTCAGGACACCATTAAAGTTCCACTGATTCAGATTTAGGATTTATTGCAGCAGTGGAACATGATATTCATAGGCATGTCTTCATTCATGTATAATCATATGAAGTCAACCATATTATTTCTACAGCTGCTCTAAATAGACTTCACGTTCTCATACATATGAGTCACATCACAAAGTTATAATTGCAAGCACTTTCAAGCACTTGAAACTACAAGTCAAGCACTTTTCAGACATTAAAAACACAACACTGAAATTAAAGCATTTTCAAGGATTTCAAGCACCCGTACGAACCCTGATTATGGTGTGAGTTGTGACTGTATCTGTGTTTTTCTGTTACATATGACACATACACACCTTTAGTGCCTCCTTTCCGTCCTCTCGGATCCCACTTGCCTCCACTGCTGCTCCCAGAATCCCCAGCGTCTCGCAGGACCTGCATAGCTGTGTTGAAATTGTCTTCTCTGAAGTCTCCCTGAAGAAAAATACACACAGATGTTACACCACACCACTCATGAAGGACTAATACCAAAGGTAATCAGTGTGAAAGAGAAGCTCCACTCCTAAACAGGACAATCAGACACTGAAGACCGTCACACCCCCTCAGATCAGGTCCATAATGCTCAATAATTCCACTAGGTTGTGGATACACAAACTGAAGCATATGTACACATCGTGGCCAAAAAGTGTTTCCACCTGGATTTAACTAAGCAAATAGTTCACATCCTTCCACTGGATAATTACAGCTGTGATTAATATGTTTCAGCTACGACAAGGTCTTTAACACTAAGCAGCTCCTCATTTCTTACCTATTCATTTGCTAGGGGGCATTAAAATTGGACAATACCAAGATTCATCAGGCTCAATTTGTGAAAGAGCGGTTCAGAGACAACGAGACACCACTTTCACACATGGATTAGCCACCCCAGAGTCCAGACCTGAACCCCACTGGTAACCTTCAAGATGTGTTAAAGAAGAATCCATCACCAACACAAGATCATGGTGAAAAATCCCTAACTCTGGATGTAAAAAAATAAAAAAAAATAAAAATTGATCTTTTTTTTTTTTTTTTTTGGACGAGTTGTGCATGCCCTAAAAAAAAATACCATGACCCCACATCAGTACTTTATTTTACCAGGCAAAATCAATTGAAAACAGCTTCTCATTTACAATGATGACCTGGCAAGAGGCCCCAAGAGACAAAAACAAAGACAAAACAAAAGAAAACAGATAAAAGGAAACAGTACAGATTAATCCAAGACTCGCAACCACTGGTGAAGAGACAATGAAGTTAAAAACAGCATAAATAACTACTAGAGTGTATGGGGAGAGAGCAGAAGGGGAGTCAACATGTTAGTTCTAGGATTCAGATGAACATTTTTACGTCTTTTTTTTTTAAAGCTCAGTCTATAGTCTTAATAACATCAGTTCCATTATCAGACAGAGTATGAACACATGTCAAATATGGGAGATATAAATATATCTGAAATAAACATATGCTGGAATGGTTTACAGATTGGCAACAAATTGGTTTTGTCTATAGACTTTGTCATGTCATGATTATTTTTAGACCTGTGACAGTCCTCATCTCTGAAAAACATAAAAAAGTCAAAAAGTGCAATATCTCCTGATGGTGAATAATCCTTTAAAAAAAAAAAAAAAAAAAATCGACAACTGGGATCCAGATCTGGATCATCTCGGAGGACTCAGACATAGAAAAGACTGACTTTGTGTAAATCTTCAGGCCAAAATGTGTCATAGATTTGGACTTACAGAAACAGAAATACTCAAGGATAATAATAAAGGTATTACCACTTAAAATTCACTGTGTAGAGAGGTGGTGCACTTACATTCTCATCCACTACCAGATGGAGTCCATCGCCCCCTGCTGGAAATATATAATGTTGCAGTGGAGTGGGACGGTAGTCTGTGTACACTACATGGCAAGGCTGCAAAAGACATGAAAAACACTAAAATGAATGACTATACTTCAGCTCTATAAACAGCAGTTAATCTGTTTTTGTGTCCGAAAGTGCTCATCCTTCATTCTCTAAGTCTGGTCGCAGACGGGCTACCTGCTTATGTAGGTGGCAAATCCATTCAGCAAACTGTCTGGCATTGGGGATGGTGGCGGACAAGAATACATAATGCACGTTGTCAGGAAGAAGAATGATGGTCTCCTCCCACACCACACCACGCTCTGAGGCACAGCAAAAGCAAAAGCGGATTAAAACAATATTATGAAGCACAGTAATGTTACATAGTTAAAGTATAACTTCAGCCCACTCTGAGAGATGCATGTTTCTGAAAACTGCTAATAAGTTATCACGAGACAGAAAGGAGGGTGAACCCAGAGGTGATCTTAAACTCACCAATGATTCCTCACAGAAACTTTGGTGTTGTTATGCTTTACCTCGAATTCAAAGTGACAATTTTCTGATTGAGGCAGCAATTTTATGAAGTAAGATCAGCTCCTGATGCCTGGAGCAAGCTTCAGTCTGAGCTCCATCTACAAACAGCGATTCCTTTGACTGATTTTAAAGAGAGCGTTAAAACTCTGGAATCAAGACTGTTGGTCTGTAAATGTTTCAACTGATTGTACGTGTTTTTTCTACGCTTGCAAATTCTTTTATTATTGTAAAACTGTAATGATGTGACTGTTTTGCTGCCGTCTTGGCCAGGTATATCTTGAAAAGAGATCCCACATCTCAATGGGACCAACCTGGTTAAATAAGGGTTAAATAAAAATACAAATTCACTGCCCATGTGCGAGTCTGATGGATATGAATGGGGTGATATAAAGGCTTCAGTTCAACCAGTCAGGTTTCCACACAAAAAGCACATCTCTGATTAAAGACCGTCAACATGTTGAGGTTTTTTTTCTACAAAGTAAACCATTGACATCAACGTGAAGCTGAGAAGGCTGACGGTTGTTTTAGAGCAGGAATTTGCAGATTTTAATGTGTATTATTGTAAGCACTGATGCGTTTCATTACAATTAAGTCTTATAATTCAGTTTATAGCTCAAAATCCTTTAATAAAGCATCTGTGCTCACTGTGTTCTTTCCTTACCTGCATCTCTCATGTAGTGAATCTCGTCAAATATGACCCACGCTACTTCCCTCATGATTTCAGAGCCTCGGTAAAGCATGCTCCTCAAGATCTGAAAGAGAGAGCAGTTACAGAGTCTGACCAAGTTTTCAGCTGCAAACACCTACTTGTGTTTGACATTTTGTTCTTCTGACTTTGAATTAAATCACAAACACCACACCTCTGTTGTCATGACGAGACAGGAGGCGGTGGGGTTGATGGTCACATCTCCAGTCATCAGTCCTACGTCCTGGAACTCTTCATACATCTCCCTGTATTTCTGATTGGACAGGGCTTTGATGGGGCTGGTGAAGATCACCCTCTGCTTTTCTCTGAGGGCCAGGGCTATGGCATATCTACAAGAAGATGACATGACCACATTTAATTAAGGCAAAGTGTACTACTACATGCAAAGGATAGAAGCAGCTGCACCATTCTGCTTGTCTATTGTTTTTAACAATGATCTTTGACTGTGATATAATGACTATCTTTCAAAAAATATATAGTATCAAAATACACGTCATGGTTATTAAGGACACTCACTCAGCACAAACAGTTTTGCCAGCAGACGTGTGTGCAGACACAAGCACAGACTGGTTATTATCAATACACAGGATGGCCTCACGCTGGAAAGGGTCAAGAACAAAAGGATACTCCTGCAAGACAAGAAACCATATGAACTTTAAAAAAACAATCCTGGTCCATTATTATTTATTTCATTTCAAGCTGCAAAACATTATTAATTAAATTAAACAAGCTCAATGGTATGATATGATGCAGTATTTTTGTGCTGTGGTTTCAGGGCTAATTTTACATGGTTTATTTTTTTTCCCGTTTCCAGCCTTGATACAGATTATAAAGGTTATACCACTGGATACTATTCTACTGTGAACACACTAAGTTAATCATAAGGATCCAACCTACCTTAGCTGCCTTTCCCACTCTAGGTTTGAGAGGTTTATATTCTTCATATGAAGGCAGAGCAACCTATTAGGCAAAGACACAAATAATTAATTATCATTTTAATTTTTAAATTCAAAAATTTAAATTCAACTTTGATAAGCTTTTGGTAATACCTCATGGGAGCATCCTTCCACCGTCTCAACTGGCTCTACTTTGACTTGGGGCATAAACTCTGCAAGACTGAAAACAAAACAAATCTTACCTCCAGAGCGTATTCCTAAGCATAAGACAGTACATACATTTTTTTTTTGCATTATATATTCTTATAATTAATGTGTAATAAGCAATCCAACAAGTTAGCACAGTGTTCAACTATCAGGCTTACTCTATCTCATATCATTAGACTGTAACAACATATAAGTCCAGCAAAGACTGACAGAGTAAAAAGGCATTTGTGCATCAACTCACTTCAGGTCATTAGAAGAGGCTGCCTCATGCCGAGCCTTCTTCCCAAGCATCACCTCCTCTCCACCATCACTGTCTGCCTCCCTCTTGCCTCGAGCAGAAGGACCAGCATCCCTATCAGATCCATTTTTACTTATAGATTTTCTGGAGTAGACAGACACACAAGACAGTATTTAGTTGAGTTTGCCCGCATTTCATTTACTCAAATGTACAAAGTCAGCTTGACACTTAGCTTAAAATCTCCCTATCTTTGTGAATATTTGTGGGTTTTTTTATACAATCAACTAAGAACTGAAGGCAACAGAAAGTTAATAGTAAAGTTGTATAATATCGCTATAGACTGTAAAACAGGGAAATCACTCACATAATTGTGATTAGAAGGAAAGAATGAAAATAAAGCAAAACTACTGTTAAAAATCTCCCGACAAGTTAGTCATTTGATATTATTGATACCGTATGTATTCATGTGTTGACTGACTTTTTGTTTCCTGAAGAAGCTATTTCATCAAAACTGAGCTTTTTTGTTTGTGGATTCACATTTGTGAATCTTATATTTATCAACAAGTTAAGTCGCATGAATAAAAAGGGACATTCACAGCAACCACACATAATATTTCTACAAAAAAAAGTAAAATTCGAGGAAGTGTTGTTAGTTATAAACGTTATAATCTTTCCACAGACCATATGTACCTGGAGGAGTTAGCATTGTTAGCTAACTTGTCAAAGCCCACATAAGTCTACGTTCAGGTTCACTTCGTGTGACCGAACATAAATATTCCACACATCGTAAATCATTAGTGGAAATCAAATAGTTTACCCTATTTCAGGAGCTGCAGAGGATGGTGCTTTTTTGCTTGTAGTAGTTGGTTGATCATCGTCAAACACGCTGAACAATCCATCACCAAAGGCGTCCGCCATGATTACTAGGGGCACACTTCCCACAATTCAACACGCGGCTGCGCAGTAATACTTCCGCTACGGCAGCCGCGTTGCCCAAAAGGTTTTCTAGCCTGTCATGATTACGAAGAGAGAACATTTTAGGGTTTTTTAGCTCATTAGTTATTCATCATTCTTTCAATACGTATTGCCGATGAATTGTGACTCGTATAGCACCCGCAGACAGGCAGTGTTGTGGATTTTAAATGGGTGGAAAGAAGAAGAAATCAGCGGCGGCGGCTGCTCCAGTGGCTCCGGCAGCAGCAGCGGGTCGGACCGGTCCATCTGCAGCGGGGAACGGCGTGGCAGAGGAAGCGAAAAAGCAACCAGCCAGCAACAAAAGCACTAAAGCAGCCAAGGAGAACAAGTCTAAAGGTGATGTTTGTTATTGCAGCTGCACGACCATGTAATTTAAGTAAAACGTCACTGTAATATTCACGCGCAGTCACGTACAAGTGAGTGTATGCACTCAAGCTAGCACATCATGAAGCCCATTCTATCAACCAGCTGTGCCTTTAGTGCCACATACCATAATGGTGTTTGTAGATCATGTCATTTTTGGACTAGAGGATACTTTACTGCGTCTTGTTAAACTGTCATGAGCATCCATACACCCTTTTCAACCCCAGACATTAATGTTGAAAACAGTTGCAGCCTTTCCTCCACAGTCCCATGTTTATTGTCAAGGTCCAAAAATGACATAATTATCTGTTTTTTTTAATCCTACAGCTCCCAAAACATACAGTCTTGCTAACACAGCACAAGTTGACACAGGAATCTCTGACAAGTCCATTCTTAAAGTAAGTTATTTGTCCAGTGAGTCTTGTTTACACTTTGTAGAATTGCAGCACTGTCTATGCCAGGGGTTATTTTAGTTCAGGGGCCACATTCAGCCCAATATGATCTGAAGAGGACCAGACCAGTAAAATAATAATAATAATAATAATAATAATAATAATAATAATAATAATAATAATGATAATAACTACTTTATTTATATAGCACCTTTAAAACTGAGTTTACAAAGTGCTTTGGCAGACAAAGCAAAAGTGCACAACAGCAGAATAAAAACATAGCAAATAACACAACATAATAAAAGAGATGAGTACAGCAAACAGGAAATCATGACTAACTTTGAATGTATCATAGTGGAGAGGGCAGAAATAACAGAACATGATGCTGTCAAATGCTAAATGAAGGAGTGGAATAAACAACATCATGTATGTCAATATAAATGAATAACCAAAACAGGGTCAAATTGAATATTCAACATTAAAAACATTAAAAGAGACAACATCACAAGTCTATAAAAATGCATTTTAAGAAGTGACTTAAAAGATAACACTGATTCTGCAAGTAATAACAGTATAACAGTAATAAAAGTACAATTACATTATGAAAATGTTTACATCTACAAAGTTTCCTTTAAAAAATGTGAATAACGTGAACAGCCTCAAATATCTTCAGAAAAGTAACTGCAAGTTTCATATGTTTGTCATTTACACATGTACATTACAATTTACAAATCACAGTGGATCTAAAACTACACAAAACATTTAGTAACAAGCTAAATATTATTAAAATCAAACTTAATTCTCTTTAGACACTAAGTTGTTAATTTTTTGTGGAGGTTATTCACATTTTTTGTGAAAGGACAGTTTGTAAATGTAAATATTTCCGTGGAAATTTACTGTTTTTGCACTAAAACAAAGAGAAAAAACTGTTGTTGTCATTGTTAATAGGTTATTATGATATTACTAGCGCGTTGGTCATATTAAAGCCCGATATCTGGGGGCTGAAGTTGGTAAATGCGTCGTTCCTGTTTTTAACTTAATTTCCCATCATGCAGCGCTGGTACTGCGCTTCCGAGCAACATGATTGTAAGGGTATCATATTCCAAAATTACTAATATCTCCTAAAATATTCATCCTATCAACTTGCTGAGATTTTTAATGTGGAGATGGAACTATTCCTTAACTGTAGGTACCAAATTGGCCAGTTAAAAACGTCTCAATTTCCAGTAATACCTTCCAGTATTATAATATAGATTTTACTGGTCTGACCCACTTGAGATCATATTGGTCTGTATGAACTGAAGTAAACTGATTTTAACATCATCGATTGTTAATATCTTCAGTGTAATTTTTGATTTTCACAAATTCAACCCATGGGTCAGATTGGCCCAGTTTTGGCCCACAGACCGTATGTTTGACACCTGTGGTCTGTGTCTGGTAAATATGCAGCTGTATCTGCCTACTGGGTACATGTTGATTTTGATTGGCTGTAGTCTTTTTATACTTTATATCGACCCGTGATCATATTGTTAACATATTCAAACTGATAATTTTGCTGAATATGTTTTACTTACTTTTAAACATAGGTGTCAATCCAAGCTGACCTGGAAAAGAAGATCATCAAGCTCATCAATGACTTCCGAGAGGAGAATGGAGACAAAGGGCCAATATCAGGCAGACTCACCAGCAAGAAACTGCTGGTATGTGAAATACATCAATCACTTTCCTTTGGTGCACAAGAAACAGACTTGTGAATATTTTGATGTTGCTTCGTTCATGCTTGCAGGACCTTTACACAGCTTTGCAGAAGTTCAACTTTAAGAGAGAACACATTGAGGAGGCGATGAAGAGTAGCGTGCTGTATGGAGGGGATCTGCATTCTGCTCTGGACTGGCTCTGCCTCAACCTCAAAGATGGTAGGATTTAAAGAAAAGAATCAGTATTTGGTAGGGCTGCACAATACTGGAAAAAACTGACATTGCAGTTTTTTTTAACCCTGCGATATATATTGCGATATGAAAAAATTCTTAGGAGGATACAGTAGCTGTGTGTTACCGACGTAAATGCTCATTAGTTGTGTTTCCTCTCGTATCGACACAGAACACGTGTTTCAATATCATCCTTCTTGTAGCTGAAATAATTTCAGATAACTGACGTTGCTTTTCTTTTTGGCACCAAGTCACTGTTTTTGGTGATTTTCTTGTTCGTTGCTCATTTTTCAATGTTGTTACCAGCGACTCACTCCATGTGCAGGGGCGTGGTCTGCTTCAGCAAACTGATTAAGATCAATTGTGATTGGATGATCAGGTACCCAGGTTTAAATTAAAGGAGAACATGTTGAGTTCATTTGCCTTGTACATTGCAGGACCTGCAATGTGACTATTGCACACACCAAGTTTATTATCGTTAATGAAAACTAACGAAATGACAAAAACTAGAATTGAAAAAGCATTTTCGTTAACTGAAATAAATAAAACACATAATTAAAAGAAAAAAGAATAACTAACTGAAACTGTATTGTGTGCTTATAAAACTAACTAAAACATCTAAAAATTATGGATAAAATTCCCTTTGTTTTTGTCTTTGTCAATGTCGGATTGATATGAAATCGATTTATTTTGCTCTAGCAATTTTAGCTAGCGGCACCATATGACACTTGACAGTCCGTCACTTCTCATCACTTGTCGTTTAGAGTCTGTTTCTCGTCCCCACTCTACCTGGAAACATGGAGACTAAAGTTGGGAGAAAGCAGCAGAGTCCTGTCTGGGATTTATTTGAATACAAAGAAGAGAAAAGATTTGACAAAACTAAAATTAATATTAAAACTAAACTAAAACTAAGCGGTTAGAAAAAAAATTAAAACTAATAAAAACTAGCAAACCTGCTCTAAAAACTAATTTAAACTAACTGAATTAGAGAAAAAAAAGTCCATCCATCCATCCATCCATCCATCCATCCATTACCCACCGCTTATCCGGGGCCGGGTCGCGAGGGTAACAGTTGAAGCAGGGATGCCCAGACTTCCCTCTCCCCAGACTCCTCCTCCAGCTCTTCCGGGGGGACCCCGAGGCGTTCCCAGGCCAGCCCACAGACATAGTCTCTCCAGCGTGTCCTGGGTCTTCCCTGAGGTCTCTTCCCGGTGGGACATGCCCGGAACACCTCCCCAGGGAGGCGTCCAGGAGGCATCCGAAACAGATGCCTGAGCCACCTCAGCTGGCCCCTCTCGATGTGGAGGAGCAGCGGCTCTACTCCGAGCTCCTCCCTGGTGACTGAGCTCCTCACCCTATCCCTAAGGGTGCGCCCAGCCACCCGACGGAGGAAACTTATTTTGACCGCTTGTATCCGGGATCTTGTCCTTTCGGTCATGACCCAAAGCTCATGACCATAGGTGAGGGTAGGAACGTAGACTGACCGGTAAATTGAGAGCTTCGCCTCTTGGCTCAGCTCCTTCTTCACCACGACAGATCGGTGCAGCGACCGCATCACTGCAGACGCTGCACCGATCCGTCTGTCAATCTCACGCTCCATCCTTCCCTCACTCGTGAACAAGACCCCAAGATACTTGAACTCCTCCACTTGGGGCAAAGACTCCCCACCGACCCGGAGAGTCGGTGGAGAGAAAAACAAGTCAAAACTAAATAAAACTAAAGTATAATGAAAAATCCAAAACTATTATAACCTTGGCGCACACATACATCGCAAAGACGAAACTCAAACGATATATTGTGCAGCACTAGTATTTGGTATTATCATACAGTGCACGGGCCTGTCAGAACCTTTTGACTCTTGTCATGTATTCTCTGTTTACCAGACGAGCTGCCAGAAGGTTTTAGTCAGCAGATGCAGGAGGAGAGCCAGAGGAGCAGACCCAGATTCCAGCCTCCTGCTCAGCAAAAACCTGTATCCAACAGCCCCAAAGCTCCCCAGAACACCCACAAAGAACGCAAGGTTTGTATGTTCACATAGAAGGATGCTGCTAGACAGATGTACCCTTACACTGTGTTTTCTCTCATAAGTGTGGTTGTTTGGCAGAATGCAGAGGATGAAGCTGCGAGTGTTAAAAATTGGATCTTGAGGTACGCAGAACAGAGCAGTGATGAAGATGATGAAGAAGAGGAGTATGAAGGAGAAAAGAAGACTGTGCACAATCCTGAACTGGAGGAAAAGTTTGATCCTGTAAGTACCATAAAGACACTTGGATCTAAGATGCATCACCTTATTACTGCTAATATTATCACTTTATTGTCTTTTTTTGGGCTGTAAGTCACCGTACTGTGTCTGGTTAATTGTATTTTTGTAACTTTTTTTTCTCTATGGTGAATACTGTGAGGGTTTTGTAATGTGATGCCAGCAGAGATGTGATAAAGTGGAGTCAGAGCCTCTATTACCCACAATTCAGCCTGCTCTGACATCTGTTACTCATAACAAAATAGTTTAACGCCGTTTTATCTCATTACCTTGTCTAAATTTTTAGAAACACATCTGAGCTTGTCATCTGACCCTGCGTTCATCGTCAGTTGGTTGTTTCCTGGCTTTATTTTACAGTTGCTTGTGTGAATCAATTTTTTTTTTTAAATATGTTTTGTGGTAACACCTTGATTTTGTAACACTCTTATTTTTCTGCTTTGGGGAATCACTTTGTCAAATAGGTCAACTGATAGTAGCCGATATAATAACAGGAGTCTGTAATAATACCAGGAAAAAATGGATTTATGAGCTGATATCACTCCCACCTCAAATTAAACACAATTGGAAATGTACTGCTGTGAACTGAACATTTAAGTAAAAGTACCAAAATCAACACATTAATTAATAAATAATCTGGATCGGAACAAGAAATTTAGTACCATAGTGTCTTAGTGCAAATGTGTAAAAAATTTTTGCTCATTATTTTTCCTCAAAGTCAGCCTGATAATAACATATCATATATTAGTAAATAGTATATATTGCATAATAATAATGCAGTGTTTTTTGACCTTGGGGTCGGGACCCCTTGTGGGGTTGCCTGGAGTTTCTAGTAATTGATTTAAAAAAAAAAAAAAAGAGCTTACTAATAAATATATACGGTGAGTTGACAGAGACAATCCCAATCCATAACAGACATGACAAACTGTGATGCTGAAACTGCAGCACTGTGGTTCTGTTTATCTGTCAAATGTTCATTGTGGTCAGTTTCAGATGCTGCAGCTCTTTCATAATTCATAGTTTCAGTTCTTGTTTGTTCAGTATTAATTGTCCTCCTTGTAAATCACAGCTGGACTGACTGTACATATCCTGACCAAGAAAAATCCAATTCTCCCTTTGTGCAGTAATCTACACCTGGATTTACTGCCTCTGTCCATAATAATATACATTATATAGACTAAATGTCCTATAAATTTAATGTTTATTTGCAACATAGTATAGCAAACTATAACATGATCAAAAACAAATTAATTTTAGCAAAAAAAAAAAAAAGTCTCAGTTTGGAATGTTTGGGGTCGCCAGAATTTTGTGATGTTAAAATGGGGTCACGACATGTGGAAACACTACGGCCAATCACTTCCATGTTTTTTGGGCCTGTCCGAAAATCCAGTCATATTGGAGGGAGGTGGCAACCGAGATAAATAAATAATAGGGATGGATTTAGATTATTCTTTTGTTACTTTATATCTTGGTAAAATACCGGAAACAGTCCTTCAGAAGGATAAATACTTATTGAAGATACTTCTGGCAAGTAGTAGGAAAGCTATAACCCGAAAATGGTTGCAACCCGACCCTCCAACTTTGGACCTCTGGTGTGGGATTATTAAAGAAATTTACTATGTGGAGAGACTTACTTTTGCTTTAAGACTTGAGTTGGAGTAATGTACTGAACGCTGGGAAAAATGGATTGTGTACGCACTTTGATTAATACAATCATAATTGTACAGTGACGTATGTGTGCATGATGTAAAAGAACATTTTAAGTTTAATTGTAATACCCATGATGATCTCATGTTCATTGTTTGTTCTTTTGAAAATTAATAAATAAAAAGTTAAAAAAAAAAAAATGGGGTCACGAGACAAAAAAGGTTGGGAAAAACTGGCATAACCATAACATCACATGACATTTTTACGGAAAGATTCTTCTAAATATCATATATACGATTGAGTAAAATTTAAGCTGAAAGTTATTTATACAGATATTGTAGTAACACTGTTGATATAAGATTGTGATAAAGTAAGGAAGTAAGTTTTATTTATAGAGCAAAATGTCTCCGTTTTGAATGTGTGGGGTCGCCAGAAATTTGTGATGTTAAAATGGAGTCACAAGCCAAAAAAGGTTGAAAACCACTGCAATACTGATAAAGCCAAGTTCTGCTGATAGTTTCTAATTTAACTCAGCTTTATACCTAAGTGTTCCAGACTGTTATTAGAATGATGCATGTTGTTTGTTGTTTTCTAGAATGACAGGTATTTGGTGCTCACTGCTCAGTTGTATGACACGAAAGAAATGGCCACTGCTGCTAAAACCAAAGGAGACAAAGCAGGACAAAGGACGGCACAGGACAGGATACGCATCATACAGCAAGGTGTGTGTGTGTGTGTGCGTGTGTGTGTGCTGATTTTTGACTTGAAAAAACAGAGCATTTGTGATTTTTTTTTTTCCCCTGTTTTCTTTAATTCCAGAAATGAAGCAGATGGAGTCTCACCCCATGTTCAATCCTGCTATAAAAGTGGTAGATGTTCCCCAAAAGGAAAAGAAACCCCCTCCTGTCAGCGACGACAAAGATGACCTCAGCTTCAACTTGTTTGAGCAAGCTGAAAAGAAGCCTCCGGCAGAGAAAGGTACATGTCACAAATGAACCCCAGAGTGATAATCATTTATCAAGTCCCACTGTAAAGGATCCTAACAGGGGTGTCAGGAAAGATCAGTTCCACAGTATATCGCGATACCTCATTTCAAGATACTGTATCAATGTTAAAAAGTACTCTATCGATATTTTTTGGTATTTCTTCAAATGCAGACATGGCAGAGGTTCATTTTTGGTTTTCGTTTTTGTTTATGTTTTTGGGAATCCTGCAAGCTTTTTTATTTCTATAGTCACATGCATATTTTCCTCTTTTATTGATATACTCACATGCAGGTTTTCCTCTTTTATTGATATAGTCAGATGCGTATTTTGCTGCACATACTTTTTTTTTAAATTGGTGACACTGTTTTGTTAAGTAATGGTTATTTCAGTTATCCTAAAAGCATGTTTTATTGTCTGAAAGAAGCAGATGTTAGTTCCTTTGTTGGGATTGCACAGAAATAATGTCAAGATGATGGATGATTCAGGGTCTGTCCACTATACATTCTTTTCACAACTAATAGAATATAAACATTAAAGCAGGATCTGAAACTGTAATGTCTGTAAAACATAATTTTATTGTGTGTTAAAACTTTATTTATCCAAATCCTGCACTTTAAGTTTTTACAGAGGACAGTTTTGTGATATAGCTTTAGATCTTGTTCTGATCAAATAAAAATGTGTTTAGTATTTGTACATATTTCTGCTGCAATTAAAATTTTCCAGGAAATAATCTTTTTAAAAAAGAAAGAAAACAAACATAAAGTACCTGAGTACCCCTGGGATCATATCATGATCCTAGTATCATGATGTGTCACCAGATTCTTGCCAATACCCACCCCTAGATCCTAATAGTGATATTCAGTGATTTATGTCAAAACTCTTTCACATTTGCTGATCTCATGTTTTCTTTTGTAGCTGTGAAGAAGAACGAGCCCAAGGACATCCGGAATTTTGATTACACTGCTCGCAGCTGGACTGGAAAGTCTCCAAAGCAGTTTCTCATTGACTGGGTCAGGAAGAACTTGCCCAAGAGCCCTCCACCAGCTTTTCACAAGGTCGCTGCTGGGAGATACTGGAGATGCAGGTAAGTATTGTTGTCATACATGTTTCCATGTCCAGGGTCGTCATGCTTTGGAAATGTGTACCTCCTCTTTGTTACATTACAAAAACTTTGTTGCACGTACTGATTAAGCCATAGACAAAATATAAAAAAAACAAAAACTGGTTGGTAGTTTTCATTGGCCCAAATATGCCTTACATCACACTATATTATTATTATTATTATTATTATGCGTTGCTCTTTCTCTTCTTACTTAGGCCATGCAAAGGTAGGACTTCAGGGGATCTAATTGCAGAAATAGAATTTAATTGTCTTAATTATGTTTGTCGAGTGTGTGATAACCTGAAAATAAGCTTTGTTTTGTTTTTTATTGAACTCAGAATGCAGTGTTTTATATCTACAAAGGGCTCAGGTCACCATTCACAGACTAACCTTAAATTTTCTTGGTCTTTTTTTCTCAGGCCATAATTAGGTTCACATTTTCTTTCCATCTTCCCTCATATTTTTTCATCCACATAAATACCACCACTGTAACCTGTAGACCATCTCCAACAGTCTCTTTCTCATTTCATTACAGTGCTGTGTATATACATGCACCTTATTTATACGGTTGTGTCCATACATGTACAGAATTTGTACATGTAAATTTGTACATATACATATTTTAGTTCATCTTTAATTTTTGAAAACAATTTCTCCCCTTTTTTTTTTTTTTACATTTCTTATCCTGCTGCCTTCTACTGAAATTGCTAAACATCATTACATTGATTTTAAATTTGCCTTGTTAAATAATGATAATAGATTGAATTCTGATTCTGTAATAGTGCAATCATTTACAACTTCATTGTTTACACCGATAGCAGCGACATGTTCTGAGGATTCAAAAGGGGTTATTATTGCACAGCCTCCAATCCTCTCATACTCAACTGTATTAGATTCTTATCACACAGTGTGGCTGCAATAATGTTAGAAGTCTGCTGAAATCCCATTTTTTAGGCACCTTTATGACAGACTTTGTCCACAGATATTAATGGTTGTAGTCTGCATGTTTGCCCCTAGATATCACTAAACGTCACACACTGTTATTGTTCCTTAGAGTGCGCGTTCAGAGACCAGATGATGTTCTGGAAGTGTGTCCAACTATCCTGACTGAGGACAGTATGCAGGCACAACATCTGGGAGCCACATTAGCGCTCTACAACTTGGTTAAAGGACAGGTAATAAGCAGCATGTCCACTAGGAAAGGACAGCAAGTACTGATGTTTGAAAATCTTTACCCATGTTTATTCTAAGTCTTACTGTGTTTCATGAAGAATAATCTACAACAAGCCAGTATTTACTGCAAAAAAAACCCCAACAGGGTGACACAGAACCCTAACTTGAATTGCCAAGAAAGTGTTTATTTCACAACAATGACTAGATCTTTGTAAATTATCCCACGTATTACACTGTTACTTATGAAAGACATAAATAGTTTGACAAGAATATTGATTTCTATATTATTTTAATGGTTTAAAAATTATTTCAGAATCTGTGATCAGACCTTTGCCTGTAGCATTGGTCTCTTATACTGAGATAATGAGTCATAACTAAAGCATAGACATTTCTTAATTGTACTATTTTATACATTTCACTGTATACACTGGCACTGATGGGATGTGTGTGTGATGTATTGCTGTGTGATAAAAAAGGAGGTGGATGTGTGAAGGAATGAATGTATGGATGTTGATATGTGAGTGATGCATATTTTCTTTTTATTATATATTTTATAGTTATTGTTACTATTTATTACTATTACTATTTATGAGTCCGTATCCTGATAGTGCACCTAAATTTCATTGTACATTCCGTATAATGACAATAAAGTATCTTATCTTATAAATTAACACACTGTAGAATGCTGTCATTGACCAGTTAACTCTTTAAAACCTGATGTGTCATCCTTGACACACACTGCGCATATACAGTTTGGATGGCTGTAACTCTTTCACTGTTTGCGGAATTGGAAAATTTCCAACAGTTTCTTAAAGCTGAGACGTTGTGCTTTATTGGCTCATTGTGGTAATTTCACTCACACCTGTACTAGAAGCTGGAGAAGAAGCTGTTGTAGCAGAATTATGACATGCAGTAAATTGTAAATGACTGCTGGATTTTGAAAGTTCTAAGTGTTCTGGAAAAATGGGCAGAAGGACTCACTCACAGCATATTTTCTAACCTTTTTATAGTCAAAATAAGAAAAAAAAGTCCAGATGGACCATTTTAGGCTTAGGGTTTAAAGCAGTGTTTTTTGACCTTGGGGTCAGGACCCCACATGGGGTCGCCTGAAATTTCTAATAATTGATAAAAATAAAAATAAAAACTTACTAATAAAAAATCTATGGTGAGTTGACAGAGACAATCCCCATCCATAACAGACATGACAAACTGTGAGTATGAAACTGCAGCACTGTGGTTCTGTTTATCTGTCAAATGTTCATTGTGGTCAGTTTCAGATGCTGCAGCTCTTTCATAATTCATAGTTTGAGTTCTTGTTTGTTCAGTATTAATTGTCAGCCTTGTAAATAAAAGCTGGACTGACTGGACATATCCTGACCAAGGAAAATCAAATTCTCCCTTTGTGCAGTAATCTACACCTGGATTTACTGCCTCTGTCTATAATAATATACATTATATAGACTAAATGTCCTCTAAATTTAATGTTTATTTGCAACATAGTATAGCAAACTATTACATGATCAGAAACAAATTAATTTTAGCAAAAAAAAAAAAAAAAAAAGTCTCCGTTTTGAATGTCTGGGGTCACCAGAAATTTGTGATGTTAAAATGGGGTCACGAGTCAAAAAATGTTGGGAACCACTGGTTTAAAGGGTTAACCACTAAACCTTAATATCCAACTCCTTTCTTCTTTCTCCTCTTAGTCGGTGCACCAGCTCCTCCCTCCGACCTACAGAGACGTATGGCTGGAGTGGAGAGACAACGAGCAGCAGAAACAGGAAGAGAGCCGCACCGCTGCCAACAAACCCCGAGACCAGTTTATCTCTCGCCTCCTCACCCGACTTAAACAACAGCAGCACCAAGAACAAGGCCCAGGACCCCAACCCCTGGAAGGACAGGACAGGGCTGAAGATGAGGAGCCGGAGGAGTCATGGGAGAACCTGGCAGGTCTGGATATTGGAGAGGGGGGAGAAGAAATGGAGGGCAAGAGTGACAAAAAAGGGGGTCGGAAGGAAGGGCCAGGAGCGCTTGAGGCATCTAAAGAGCTCTTAATGAAGCAAAGAAAGTCCCTGCTGGCTCTCAAACTACAGGTAAATGCGTTAAAATATTGTGTATGTCCTATTTGAAACCTGCATAAATTGAGTACAATTAAGGATTAAGAGATTTTTCCCTTCTTTAAGGTCGAGCGGGAGCAGCTTCCTGTTTTCCAGCACCGCCATCGTGTCCTGGAGGCTCTTCAGCGTCACCCCGTGGTTGTCGTTGCAGGAGAGACAGGCAGCGGAAAGAGTACTCAGATTCCTCAGTTTCTCTTGGAGGAGCTGCTGACAGGAGGAAAAGCTCCACAGCCTTGTAATATAGTGGTGACCCAGCCCCGCAGGATATCGGCCATGAGCCTGGCCTGCAGAGTCAGCCAGGAGCTGGGCTGTGAGGACGGACCAGGATCCAAGGTGAACACAGTTTTACTGAGATATTTCAGGGTTTCTTAACTTCCTTTTAAGAAATTTAAAATCCAGTCATCTGATTTTCAGCCTTAAGTCTTAAATACAGTGTTTAGTGTCCTTAATAATTTATGTTATTTAGTGCTCAGTTGAAACCAGGTGAAAATAACAAATTTAAGGCACAGGAAAAGTCAGACAGACATAAAGCAGTCATAAAGATCCACCTGCAAACACCAGCCTCCACCTGGTGTTGTTATGTGTTCACATCAGGAGCATCACTGATATATGGTCACATAAGGGTGAGATGTAACAAAGGTCTTAAATCACCTTCATAATGGTTTGAAAAAGAATTCTTGTATGTAACTCATCTCAAGGCTTTACTGGATCTTGAATGAGATTCAACTTTAATATATATGATAACATTCATCTGCTTTAATGACCATATTTTCTTTTCTAATCATGTTTCAGTCGTCGCTATGTGGATACCAGATCCGTATGGAGAATCAGTCTGGGGAGTGGACCCGCCTCCTCTACTGCACCACTGGGGTTTTGCTTCGGAAACTCCAGCATGACAGACACCTCAGCTCCCTGACACACATTATAGTAGATGAGGTACTTTTCCTTTTTGGTAGTAAATTATTAATGTGTAAATACCTCAGGTCCTGCTTGCTATTACATTTTCACTTTTTGACCTTTTTAACGTCACCTCCTCACTTTGCACTTTCCAGGTCCATGAACGCAGTGTCCAGTCAGACTTCCTGCTCACCATCCTCAAGGATGTTGTTATGAGGAGATCAGACTTACAGCTCATCTTAATGAGCGCCACAGTGGATTGTGATAAGTTTTCCAACTACTTTAACCGCTGCCCCATAATCACCATCCCAGGCAGGACCTTCCCTGTTGAGGTGAGAGGATGGAAAGTGGCTTGGCTTATATACGTTCTGCTCTTTTTCCATTTCACAGTACAGCTTAGCTGAAGTTAAGAGTGATTTTTAAAATTTGGACATTTTCATGAATGTATTCTTAAAGGTGCGGGAGACTTTCGTGACCAATTTTTCATCAAATCTGTCAAACCTCAGTCATATCCTCAGTATCATGAATCTATTTGTCTGTCTGTCATTACTCACCTGAATCTCTTGCATTACAGTGAACAGTTTCTTAGTGCCATCCACCAGAAACTCACGATATTTTTACAAAAAGAGCCGGGAGGGAACTCGGGCATTTGAGGAATTTTGTCGCCACGTTCACTGGGGGAAACGGAGGTTCATGCAGCCGCCTAACAGCAGCAGCTGCTAAAGACACGACGCAGAAACGGCAGGAGCTCCCTTCCCTCTATGCATATTCCTGTAGCCGTTTCCACATTTCAGACATTTCCACGTCGTGTTTGTTTCATCCATATAATATCATATGGTTGTGCTGCCGATGTCGAGTGGCTGCGCGAACCTCCCTTTCCCACAATGCGTGTCGTGACAAAATTCCTCAGATGCCCGAGTTCCCTCCTGGCTCTGTTTGTAAACACATGGTTTGTTCATGGTGGATGACACAAAGAAACTGTTCACCGTAATGCAAGAGATTCAGGTGAGTAATGACAGACAGACTTACAGATTCATGATACTGAGGATATGACTGAGGTTTGACAGATCTGATGAAAAACTGGTCATGAAAGTCTCCCGCAGCTTTAACTGAAAAATTTAGTTAGACATCCCTGAGCTACATCAAAAACAAAGTATGTGGTACAAAAAACAAGTCAATAATAGTCGAACAGAGCTGAGTCAGAGGATTAATTTGACTGTTGAGATTTATCATATGTTTCATCGAAATGGTAAAATTATTTTGTACATAATTAAAAATGTGAACTGGAAGACTGAACTAAACAGCACATATTCAGGAATCTGTGGTTTTGTTTCTAGGTTTTTCATTTAGAAGACATAGTGGAGCAGACTGGGTATGTCCTGGAAAAAGACTCAGAATACAGCCAGAAAATTCTAGAAGAGGAGGAGGAAGTCAGCATCTCTGTCACCCAAAAAGGTGGCAAGACTTTACAGCACCAGGTAATGTGGATTCTGCAGGATTTCATAGAAAACAGACAAACAAAGCAGAGCTCAGAGTTTCATGTGTTAATCTTTGTGTACCCAGGAAGTGATAGTGAGGGACTCTTCTGGATGGGACCTGGGTCCAGACCTGGACCACTTCAGCAGTCGGACTCGGCACGTGCTACAGTACATGAACCCCAATAAGATCAACATGGACCTGCTGGTGGACCTCATGGACTACCTAGGTACTCCACACAGTCCTGTTCCATCAGATACGGACACATTCAGATTTAGTTAGTATGCATGTGATTCAAATGTTTGCTTGTTTGTTTGTTTGTTTTGCAGACAAATCGCCACAGTTTGCAGAGCTGGACGGAGCTGTTCTGGTGTTCCTCCCGGGTCTGGCGCACATCCAGCAGCTCTACGACCTGCTCTCCTCCGACAAGAGATTCAGGGACAAAAGCAGGTAACAGCCTCATGTAGGAGCAGACAGAGTCTTCTAACGTTGGAATAGTCCCACACCAGCATTTTCTAATAATAACAGTAACTGTGGACAGTGTTAAACTGCAGATTGCTGTTTTATTTGCTTCATGTAGGTACCGGATTGTTGCTCTCCACTCCACACTCTCATCCAAGGACCAGGCTGCTGCTTTCACAGTGCCCCCTGCTGGAGTCAGGAAGGTACTATTGAATGTTTTACAAAACTGCAGTGAAACATACACAGTACATAAGATCCACATCATGTGAGATCCATTAAAGTATGGTTACTGTTACAGAGCTGTGTTTTTAAATTAATGCTCACATCACCATGTTATTCACTGTAGAATGTTGTTGCTTGATATTAAAACGCTGGTGTTTCTCTCTACTCCTTTCTTTTGTTGTAGATTGTGCTGTCGACGAACATTGCTGAGACTGGTGTGACTATTCCAGATGTTGTGTTTGTCATCGACACTGGGAAAACCAAAGAAAATAAGTAACTATTGTTACTATTTTATATTTTTACCATCAAGTTGAGATTTGTCCGTTCGTGTGGATGTAAATGATATCTCATGATTTCACTGGCTGACATAAATACACTGAGCAAAAATATAAACGGCCCATGTGACACTTTAAACTTTTAATAGCATTAGGTGTTGCACAATATATTAAATCATAAACGGTTTATTTTGTTGATCAATATGGTACAGATTAGTGTCCGTTAGAACATGATAGCGGCGTCTGACATTCAGGGATGTTCATGTGGACACGGTGGGGGACGGTTGAAACAAATCACCACTCAGTATCTTGTGTGTCCATCATTGGATTCCCGTAGAGCGACACATCGTCTTCACATCGAGTTGACAAGGTGGTCAGTTGTGGCCTGTGGAATGTTATTCCACTCCTCTTTGAGGGCATCATCTCTGCATCATACCAATGACACATTCCCGCATGATTTGCGACATCTGTGTCATGGTGACGTCTGATGAAATGTGACGTTTTGAGGAGTCCTTTTATTGTCCTCAGTATAAGGAGTGTCTGAATAACTGTTAATTCAGATTCAGAACATTTTATTTATCCCATACGGGCAATTCATTTGTAGCTTACCACAGACATCAGCCCACATCCAAAGTGCAATGTGACAAACATAAATAAATATGTGCACAAATACAGGATCACTGAAAACAACTACAAATAAATGCATTTTATATAAAAATAATCAACAGTAAATAATCAATAAATACCATTGCAGACTAAAAGACCCTATTGGTCCTGCTAACATTAAAAAAAATCATAAAATGACTAAAATGGCTTCTATCAGAGTTTAAAAGTGTGATAGCTGAAGGAATAAAAGATTTTGAATATCTGTTGGTTCTCCTCTGAGGAGCGTGGCAACGCCGGCCTGAAGGCATCACGGCAAACTTCTGACACAACACATGGTGAGGGTCCCTGATGATGGTCCATGCTTTTCTCACAGCCTGAAGCTCCCAGAGGGAAGACAAGTCTCCAAGTCTGACTCCAATGATCTTGGAGCATATTTTTACAGTTTATATTTATATTAATATTTTTTACTGTTCCTGTCTTTCATAGTTAAAACATTGAACCAACAGATAAAAGAAAAAGTTAAAAGGCTTTCAATAAGTTAATGTTGTTTGAATGAATAGCGTCTGGACATGTCACACCCGTGTTGTGGGTGGAATCACTGGATCACTGATTAAGTGCTCACTCACAGAGATGGACAGAGTTGGTTTGTTTAAAAATCAGGAGAATTAACCATGTTTTACAATTATAAGACATTGTTTGGGGCTGCGTGTCTCCTGTTACACAAATACACATGTACATGGGGTGTTTATATTTTTGCTCAGTATATGTTTGATCTGAAGTTACATGAAATATACAATAAGAAAATGGTTGCAAAAAACACATTTTAAATGTCCTGCAGAGAGACCTGACTCTGTTCTGATTCATTTCTCATTCAGATTTCATGAGAGCAGCCAGATGAGTTCTCTGGTGGAAACATTTGTTTCCAAAGCTAGCGCCCTCCAGAGGCAGGGGAGAGCAGGACGTGTCCAGAACGGCTTCTGCTTTAGACTTTATCCAAAATTCAGGTATGGAGCTCATCATTCAAGTAAGATTCAATGGATGACATAGAGCAGAAAATATGATGTTCACCTATAACATTAAAATGGTAAAAAAAAAAAAAAACTAAAAAAAAACATAGTAAATTATTTCTCATTTTGCTCTGTGCAATTTTGTCATTGCTTCAGGTTTGATGCCTTCATGGACTATTCAATACCAGAGATTCTTCGGGTCCCACTTGAGGAGCTCTGTCTTCATATTATGGTACATAAATCATTAGATAACAAAACAACACTGAACATTTCTTTATCCTGGTTTAAATACAATCTATTCGCTCTTATTTTCATCTGGTAGAAATGTCAGTACGGCTCCCCAGAGGAGTTCCTGAGCCGAGCTCTGGACGCTCCTCAGCCTCAGTCGGTCAGTAACGCCGTCAACCTGCTGAGGAAGATCGGCGCCTGTCACCCCAGCGACCATCTCCTCACTCCTCTGGGACATCACCTGGCTAGTCTGCCCGTTAACGTGAAGATTGGCAAGATGCTCATCTATGGAGCCATCCTCGGCTGCCTGGAGCCCATAGTACGTCTGGTTTAGAACGTGGTACTTTCATTACAATGGATGGATGGATGGATGGATGCATGGATGGATGGATGGATGGATGGATGGATGGATGGATGGATGGATGGATGGATGGATGGATAGATAGATAGATAGATAGATAGATAGATAGATAGATAGATAGATAGATAGATAGATAGATAGATAGATAAGCTTTATTTCAGACTCATGATCCACATTAAAAAGCAGACAGATGAATACAAACACAATAAAAAACAAATAAAAAAAAAACACACTAAAAACCTCTATACTTTCAAGAGGCAGTCTTAAAGTAACACACAAAAAGTAAAACAATAATTACTTTCCCTGGTAACTAATTACATTTATGAAGGAGTAATTCCATTACTAATTCAATTACTTTTTAGGGAAAGTAGCTAATAACTATAAGTCTAAATTTTGAAAGACTGACTTTATTGGACTTATTTTTTGTGGATTATAAAATTTCCGATGGTTCATGGAAGCGTCATGAGCTACATAGATAGATAGATAGATAGATAGATAGATAGATTTTATTTTGAACATAAGTAGGCAAACTAAATTAAAAATTTAAACAGGACATTCTGATATATGGAAATAAATCAACCTAAAAAGAAAAACAAATGTCACACAATGTATAACTAATTCATTTTTTGCTCTTTAACAACACTTTATGTCTGAAATGGAGTAGGAAGAAGCTGAGCTTATATTGTCCTACCTCAGTTTTACATGATTGGCTACTCAGCTAATGCAAACAGTCCATAAAAAAGAATAGGTCTGTCATTAAATTACAGAAAAAGAGAACAAATGATTACATCCCATCAGTAATTATTACTGTTGTACTCCTGTTCCCTGTTACTATAATAAGGTTAAAATAAGGTTTTGTTGTTCGTTTGTTTTTTCACAACAATCTTAAATTTTGTGATGTTTTCACACTGATATTTAGTTCCATTCTATTCTACAAAACCACTCACATAAAATGTGCACGAAATGTTTTAAGATTCACTCTAGAGAAATGTTGCATGTTTAGTTTCTGTCTGTAGTCTTAACTCCTCTCTATCTGTGAATAAATTCTGTATGTTAGAATTAATTTATTTCTTGCTTTGTATAATATTTGTGCTGTTTTGTAATTTCCACCATATCCTTTAATTTGAGTGTATGTCAGAGTGAAAATAGTTCTTATGCTCCAGATATCCTGTATCGTTTATTACCTGTATCGCTCTTTTTTTGAAGTGTGCATAATGGTTGCACTGTAGTATCTCATCAGTGCATAGAATTACGTTTCAGCACAGGGGTGTCACACTCATTTTCTTCCGGGGGCCACATTCAGCCCAATTTAATGTGAAGTGGGCCGGACCAGTCAAGTAATAGGCAATAAATAATGACAACTCCAAACTGTTTTAGTGCAAAAAATAATATTCAATTATGACAATATTTACATTTACAAACTATCCAAACAAAAAGGATGTGACTAACCTGAAAAATGAAAGTACAATTTTAGTGACATTATGCCTCCATTTATCATTTATACATGTGCATTACAGATCAGATCTACAAAGGCACAAAACATTTAGTAACAGGCAAAATACTGTTAAAATTGCACTTAATTTTCTATAGACATTTCAGGTTGTTCATATTTGTTGAAGTTATTCACATTTTATTGTTAAAGGATAATTTCTTAATGTAAACATTTTCATAATTGAATGTTTTTTGCACTACATCAAAGAGAAAAAAGTTGGTGTTGTCATTATTTATAGGTTATTATGATATTATTTTTGAGTTCAATGCCCTAACTTGCACTTTGCAAATTCATCCCATGGGCCGGATTTGAAACTTTGGTGGGCCAGTTTCGGCCCCTGGGCCACATGTTTGACACCTGTGTTTTAGCATTTATAATTTGTGTCAACTATATTTTAGGCAACCATCGCAGCTGCCATCACAGAAAAGTCTCCTTTCTCCACACCGATGAACAGAAAGGAGGAAGCCAACCTGGCCAAGTCTGCGATGGCACTGGCCAACTCTGACCATCTGACCATATACAACGCATATCTGGGGTAAAGACTGTTTTGAAAGCATGTTTAATCTATAGAAAAAAGATTCTATATTTGGTAAATTACTGTTAGGGCTGTGTTTTGGCAAGAATCTGGCGATACGATACAAATCACAATACTAGGATCACGATACGATATATCATGATATATCATGATACTGTTAAAAAAGGCAATTTTTTGTTTGTTTCATTTTTTAAAAATGACTAGCGGCATTGTACCCATCGTGCCATTGTACAATAGCATGAGAGGCTAAAATCACCCAGCATACCTCACAACATTTGAATACAGACATAAAATTGTACGTAGTAGATACTCAGGTAATGTTTCTATTCATTTGGTGAGTTTGGTGGCGATCGGGCCTGTGAAGGCTGAGGAAAATATGTACAAACGCCCTCCTGTGCTGCAACATCGATCAGACAGATGGACACAGAACGTGCATTATAGTAGGATTATTTCCTGGAAGAATTGAATTATACCACAGATATGCACAAATACTAAACACATTTTTATTTGATCAGAACAGGATCTAATGTTATATCACAAAATTTTCCTGTGTTAAAACTTCACTTATATTTTACAGACATTACAGTTTAAGATCCTGCTCAAATGTTCATATTCTATTAGTTCAGAACTAACATCAGAACATTATTTTAGTTCAATTCCAACAAAGGAACTATCATCTTCCTCTCAGACAGTAAAAAGTGCTTTTAGGATACTTCAAATAACCATTATTCAATAAAACAGTGTGAAATGAAAATAAATAAGATATAAACAATAAAGAAAACCAAAAACCAAAAATGAACCTCCGCCATATCTGCACTAAAAATATCGATACAGTACTTTTTAATATCGATACAGTATTGTGAAATGAAATATTGTGATATATTGCAGAACCGATATTTTCTAACACCCTTAATTACTGTGTGAAAATAATCACCATCATAATTTTAACCTAACTACTCGGTGCTGTATCACATTTCCAGTGTCTTTTACTTATTTTAACATGTCATCTGTGCTTTCATGTGTATCAGGTGGAAAAACTCCCAGGCTGACGGGCAGAGGTCAGAAATGTCCTACTGTAGAAAACACTTCCTCAATCGTACGGCTCTGATTACAATAGAGGTAACACACAATCACACGCACATTTCACTCGTTATCCTGTTTAATTATCTTTCTTCCTCATTTTAACTCATGCGACTTCTCCAGGACGTCAAACACGAGCTGATGAAAATGATGGAGCAGGCGGGGTTCTGGTCGTTTCGCTCCTCTCCTCGCTTCAAGCTTCACGCGGGCACGCTGTCCAAGCAGCAGATCTCCGTCCTGAACGCGGTTCTGACGGCCGGGCTTTACGACAGCGTGGCCCGGGTCCTGTGCACCCCCTCTGTGGATGTGCTGGAACGGGTGGCCTGCACAGTGGAGACCCCCCAAGGCAAGGCCCAGGTTCATCCCTCATCCGTTAACCGCAACCTGCAAACACACGGCTGGATGCTTTACCAGGAAAAGGTATGGATGAGACACGCATGTGTGTGTGAAGCAGCGTAACTGTTCAACTGAACCCAGAAAGGCCCAGTGCTACTTTTGTGGCACTTAACAGCACAAGGAACAAATGATGGGGGGACTGATCTGCCCTTTTTTCATTTTTTTGGTGAAAATCTGGTATTTTCCTATATTTAATTTGCTGATTATGTAGATCAGGGCTCTCAAACTCATGTTCTTTCAGGTTCCACATTCAGCCTGATTTGATCTCCAGTGGGCCGGACCAGTAAAATAATAGCATAATAACCTATAAATAATGACAACTGCAAATTTTTGTCTTTGTTTTAGTGCAAAAAAACCCCAAACCTTTAATTATGAAAATACGTACTTTTATAAACTATCCAAACAGATTCAGATTCAAGTTTATTTATTTGTCATTTCAGCATATAAAAGTACACAGAAAAGAAATATTGTACTCAGGTCCCCGACTGTCAGCAGAATTTAGTAAAAATAGTATAAGTTACTGATAAAATAATAAAAATAATAAAATACTGATATAAAAAAAAAATAGCAATAACAATAACACCCCCTCCTAAAAATTACTTATAAATAACTAAAAAAAAAGTTTTATTTATAAAGTGCACAGCAGTAAAGTGCCAATTTAAAAGTGCATTCTGGGCTCAAAGTTCAGCAGGAGTTCATCATTTTGTGAACAAAAAAGATGTGAATAACCTAAAAAAAAACTGAAATTTCTTAAGAAAAATAAGTACAGTCTTAACAGTATTCTGCCTCAACTTATCATTTCTCCATGTGCATTACGGATCAGATCTACAAAGACACTAAACACTGAGGAGCAGGCAGAAAAGAGTTCAAATTGTGCTTAATTTTCTGTAGACATTTCAGGTTATTCATATTTGTTCAGGTTATTCACATTTTATTGTTACAGGATAGTTTGTAAATGTAGATATTTTCATAATTTAATGTTATTTTTTGCACTAAAACAAAGACAAAAATTTGAAGTTGTCATTATTTATAGGCAGAATGTAGTATTATTTTTTTCAAATCAAACCGAGAAGAAAATCTGCAGTCATTCTTTTTTGTCGGTTCTTCTGCTGTTATTATTTGACTGTAGATCATATTGGTCTGTATGTGGAAGCTTTAGTAAAATGAATTGACTGTGGAAATTTTGCACTTTGTAAACTCATCCCACAGGCTGCACTGGAACCTTTGGCGGGACACATTTGGCCCCCGGGACGCATGTTTGAGACCCCTGATGGTGATGTTCATAAAGGCTCAGATTGAAGTTGATGGTTATTAAATCAGAAACAGAGAAAACTGAAAAAAGCGACTCTCTGCAAAATATCATGAACTGAACATAAACCCAGTGTGTCCATTCACTGTCACTGATCCAACTCCATGGGTTTTACTGGGGAATCAATGCTGTAGATCAGGGCTGTCAAACTCATTTCAGTTCAGTTCCACATACAGCCTAATATGATCTAAAGTGGGCCGGACCAGTAAAATAATATAAATAATAGGGTAAGAACTGATAAATAATGTCAAGTCCAAACTTTTCTCTATGTTTTTGAGTGGAAAAAAAGTAAAATTTCATGATGAAAATGTTTACACCTACAAACCGTATTTGAACATAACATGAACAAATATGAACAACTTGAAAATTCTTAAGAAAAAAAGTGCATTGTTAACAATATTATGCCTAAGCTGATCCTTTATACATGTGCATCACAACTTAAAGATTTAGTAACAGGCAGAATATTGTAAAAATACCACATAATTCTCTTAAGACATTTCAGATTGTTCATATTTGTTCAGGTTATTCATATTTTTTTGTAAAAGGATAGTCTGTAAATGTAACTTTTTTTTTCTAATTTTCCTTTTTTATACTAAAACAAAGAGGAAAAGTTGCAGTTTCCATTATTTATAGGTTATTATGATAATATTTTACTAGTCTGATCCACTTCAGACGGAATTGACCTAAAATGATCTTAACATTCTTGATTATTGATATCTTCAGTGTAATTTTTTGTATTTCACAAATTCATCCTAGGGGCCAGATTGGACCCTTTGGCGGGCCGCATGTTTAACACCTGTGTTGTAGAAGATGACAGTGTTTCCATGTTCACTACAAAACTTCTAAACATCCAAATGGGTCATATCTGATGACCATGAAAAGATGACAAACTGTATTTTACACCAATTATTTCCATGTATTGATAGGGTTAGTGGATCAACAGGTATTAAACAGTTTAGATCAGTAGATGGTTTTGGTCGTCGGTGGATGTTTGGGTCTTTATGGGTTATTGTTTATTGTTTATTGTTCATTCACATGTATACAAGACAATAAAAACACAATAATAATAACAGTAAAAGACATGCCGGGGAAGCTAAAAACCAAAGTGGTTTATCGTGGGCCTCCCCAAAGACTTGAACTAAAAAAAGTACTTACAGTGTCTAATATGATGTACAATCATAAATAAACAAAATTAATTAAAAGAAGGAAGGAAATAAGTCAAAAACAAAACAAAACTAGAAGCACTCGGAGAGCGCAGACCTCCGCCAAGGCTGATCAGTGCCCCCCCCCCCCGATCACCACCAAAATTTAATCATTTCCTCCTTATCCCATCTCCAACAAACCCTGAAAATTTCATCCAAATCTGTCCATAACTTTTTGAGTTATGTTGCACACTAACGGACAGACAAACAAACAAACCCTGGCAAAAACATAACCTCCTTGGCGGAGGTAACAAACAAAAAAAAACATCGTAAACAGTGCATGTAGAAATAAATAAGAATCGACAAAACTATGTAACGAAATTCAGAATGAAACTAATAAGTTATCTAACTAAGAAAAATGATAAATGAATCAAGAAGAGCAAACAGAGCAAACATGGCAGACGAAAAACCCAAGGAGGGGGTGAAGACAGAAAACAATGAGCACATCAACCTGAAGGTGGCAGGACAGGATGGATCAGTGGTGCAGTTCAAGATCAAAAGGCACACTCCTCTCACCAAACTCATGAAAGCTTATTGTGAACGGCAGGGCCTGTCGATGAGGCAAATAAGATTTCGATTTGATGGTCAGCCCATCAATGAAACAGATACCCCATCGCAGCTAGAAATGGAGGACAAGGACACGATTGACGTATTCCAACAGCAAACTGGAGGCTCTTCTCTTTAAAGACTGTTTCCTACAAACATCCCTACCTCCCCTCTTCACCCCTGAACATCTTTATGCTCAAGTTCAGTGTTGATACCATCCAGTGGAATACTTTACAAAATGGTTAAAAGCAGCAGCACAGTTGGTATAGATAGATTTCATTACTGTCATTTGTACATCATCATGTCAGAACTGTGCAGTGTAGACAACTTGTAAGCTGCAGTGAGTCTGATGTGCCCAAGAACCTAAACTTGTTCTTTTTTTTTTTTTTTTTTTTTTGTCCGGAAAGTTGTGGAGGGAACATTTTTTCATCCTTTTTTTTTTTTTTTTTTTTTTTTTTTAAACTTGTTTCAACAAGATTTTGTTTTATTTTGGAATTTTGTTATTGTCAAGGAAGCCTGTGTTTTAAATTCACTGACATTTGTTGTTCTGAAAATGTATTATTGGAATAAAATGAGTTTGAAAAAAAAAAAAAAAAAGAAGAGCAAACAGATCAGGTGAAAGGTTAAAGTCACACTTGTGGTAACGCTTGTTTGTCATCAGGTGAAGTATACGAAGATCTACCTGCGAGACACAACTCTGATATCTCCGTTCCCCATGCTGCTGTTTGGAGGCGACATTGACATCCAGCACAGAGAACGGCTCATCACACTGGACGGATGGATCCACTTCCAGGTCAGAGGTCACAGCTGGTCACAGCAGTCGGAGAAGTTAACTCTGACTTCTTTTCAACGTGACTCTTCTACACTCCCAGTAGCAGTAGTTGTGTCTTCACAAACACGATCCCATAATTAAACAGATTTTCCTTATTGTGAGTAGAATTTAACCTGCTTTCACTTTTAAAGGCTCCTGTGCGGATTGGTGTGATCTTCAAACACCTGAGGAAGCTGATGGACTCTTTGCTGGAAAAGAAACTGGAGAACCCCAGGATGAATCTGGAAGGTAAAACCACACAGCAACGTGGAATTCAAATGAAAAGTGTTGCCTGATATCTACTTTATTATACAGCTCAGAGCTAGGGAGTCAAACTCATGTTAATTTAGGGGCTGCATACAGTCCAACAGGATCTAAAAGGGGCCGGACCAGTAAAATAATTACTATAATGAATATGTGATAATATATGAATAATGTCAACTCCAAACTTTTCTCTATGGTTTAGAGGACAGGTGTCAAACATGCGGTCCGGGGACCAAATCCAGCCCCCCAAAGGGTCCAGTCCGGCCCTGGGGATGAATTTGTGAAATGCAAAAATTACACTCAGATGTTAACAATCCTTTTAGTTCAGGTTCCACATTCAGAACAATTCAATCTCAAGTGGGTCAGACCAGTGAAATACTATCAGAATAACATATAAATAATGACAACTGCAAATGTTTCTGTTTGTAAATGTAAATATTTTCATGTTTTTACACTAAAACAAAGTATAATTTCGCGAAAAAATGTGAATAACCTGAACAAATATGAACAATCTGAAATGTCTTAAGAGAAGTAAAGTACAATTTTAACAACATTCTGCCTGTTACTTAATGTTTTGTATGTTTGTAGATCCACTGTGATCTGTAAGTTATAATGAACATGTGTAAATGATAAACTGAGGCAGAATATTGTTAAAATTACACTTATTTTTTTCAGTTTGTTCGTGTTATTCACATCTTTTGAAAGGATAGTTTGTAGATGTGAACCTGTTCATAATGTAAATTTACTTTTTTTTGCTCTAAAACATAGAGAAAAGTTTGGAGTTGACATTATTTATATATTATTCTGTTATTATTTTACTGGTTCGGCCCACTGCAGATCAAATTTAGCTGAATGTGGAACTGAACTAAAATGAGTTTGACAGCTCTGGTTTAGAGGGACAAACATACAACTACCGTACTTTCCGGGCTATAAGGCGCACTGGAATATAAGCCACACTTGACTACAAGCCGCGGCTGACTTTAAGTCGCACATGACTATAAGCCACAGGTGTCCACAATGTGACATGAGATATTTACACAGAAAGATGGTAAACAGGAAGATGATTTAAATATTTATTTCCATACCTTCACTGCTTTTTTCCAAACAGTGCCTGTAACACGGTAGTAAAACGTCAGGAACAGGCTGGTTCAAAAACCCAGAAGAGTCATTGATCTGTGTCTTCATCTTCCTTTTGTCACTGAAACCACTGCAGTCATCTTCAGTGTTGGAGTTGAACATCCTCAGAAAGGCTCCGTCACACACCTTGTACATCTCTCCTCCATTGTTGCTCAATGGCACTTCCATGCTGCAGCTCTATTTCCTTCTTAGACAGACGCATCGATTGCTTTTAACTTAAAAGCTGCAAAATATGCATTTCTTCGTGTGTTTTCCATGATGAGGGTTTGTGCATGACATGCAAAATGACTGTTAAAAGTTAAGATTTAAACTTCTCCTCTTCATCACCTCTTCCACCTTTCTGTCTCACTTTTGCGCTTCCTGCTACAGCGCCCCCTGGTGGCCGTTAGCCTGTATAAATCTATACTCCAGCTGCATCGCTGTATAAGCCACAGGGTTCAAAACGAGAAAAAAGTAGCGGCTTATAGCCCGGAAAGTACGGTACATTATGAAAATATTTACATCTACAAATTATCCTTTAAAAAATGTGAATAACTTGAGCAACTCTGAACAAACTGAAATGTATTAAGAAAAATAAGTGCAATTTTAACAATTTTATGCATCAGTTGATCATTTCCACATGTTCATTACAACTTACAGATCCCAGTGGATCTACAATGGCACAAAACATTTGCTAACAGACAGAATATTGTTAAAATTGCACTCCTCTTAAGATATTTCAGGTTATTCACATTTTTTTGTGAAAGGATAGTTCGTAATTGTAAACATTTTGATGTAATGTTAGTTTTTTTTACACTAAAATAAAGAGAGAGAGATGTAGAGTTGTCAGTATTTATAAGTTATTATCATAGTATTTTAATGGTCTGACCCATTTGAGATCAAGTTGGGTTGACTGTGGAATCTGAACTAAAATGATTATTAATATTTTTAGTGTAATTTTTGCATTTCACAAATTTATCCCAGGGGCCAGATTGGACCCTTTGGCGGGCCAGATTTGGCCCCCAGGCCGCATGTTTGACACCTGTGTTGTAAAGCATCTTTGAGTACTTAGAAAAGCGCTATATAAAACCAATGTATTATTATTATTATTATTATTATTATTATTATTATTATTATTATTAAATCTAGTGTTAAAATGATACCTTTGCTTATTTTACCGTGAACAGACAGAAGTCATGTGAGTTCGAGGCCGGTTAATAAATTCTCATCTCTCTGCTCCAGATGAGAAGACCATCCAAGTGCTTCTGGACCTGATCAAATCTGAGCATGCTCAGTGACAGTGGACCTCCAAAGATCCCATTTGCCACTGAAGAACCTGGACATCCATTTCCTTTTTTTTTTTTTTTTTTTTTTCCCACTATCAACACCTTACTGCCTTTGAGGTCTTGTTGACAAAGTGCTTCCCATTTCATGTCTGGTATTCCAGATGAACGTCTGCAGAAATAAAGTGAACAGCACCACAGTGGACAGATGCATCCTAAAGGTGTAAAGACACAAGGAACTATTACTCACATTGAGAAGGATTGTATAATATGAAATAACAGAAGGACATCCTGACATTAAAAAAAAAAACAAAACAAAATGCAAAATAATGATGTTACCAAATGTGGTGATAATAAAGCTGGACTGTTTTATTTGGGTTGTGTATTCATCTTTAAAACACTCAAAGTCAGTTCATAATAATCAGAGGTGGGTAGTAGCACATTACATTTACTCCATTACATTTACTTAAGTAACTTTTTACATAAATTGTACTTTTAAGAGTACTTTTAATACGACATACTTTTTACTTTTACTCAAGTATATTTATTAAGAAGAAACACTACTTCTCCTCCTTTACAACAGTGCACATTCTGCTCGTTACTTTTGTTTTTGGTCATTTGTTAATGTACGAACTATTTGTTTTGCTTTGTTAAAAAGATTTCCGCCAAAAACTCACATGACTCACATGAGTTAAAGAAATTCGACAGAAAGAGGAGATATGTTTAAAGATATCTAGACTAAGGCTAATGACGTTCATTTTGTCTTCTGTTTCTGTAATTATACTATGTAATTATTAAAAAAAGAAAAGTATAATTACATCTAGGCTAACTGGTAAAAGTAAATAGAAAACCATGCACAGACTCTGCCTCCATAAGAACAGACTAGATATGAACCCTTTCATGCATGAATTATGAGAGCCTTAATCTAGATTTTTTCCCCAATTGTTTTTATTCCTCTTTGGGCATGAAAAAAAAAATACGTTTGAATTTTTTTTTTTTTTATGAACCTATTTTTCACGGAGTTGCAAAAGTGTCCACTTGGCTGGACACCATGCATTTCATTTTTGAAGCAAAGAAACATGCATTTACTGATGCACTGTGTAAAATCTATGAAATAAAAAAGATTTTAATGCAGCTAATCTAATGTTTTCTCACATTTTAATATACTCTAATACTAGTCATTACTCACTTCATGGAGATAATATGCAAAAAAACCAAACTTTTTGGTTTAAAAAAAAAACAAAAAAAACAAACTGTTAATTACAGTCTAATAACAATAACAAGGTCAAGGTTTATTTCTATAGCACACTTAAAAACAGACTCTACTGTCCCAAAGGGCTGTATATAATGTATATAATAATGAAACAGAATAGGAGTAAAAGACAATAAATAGAATAAAACAATACTGACACATAGTTCATGCATTAAAAACAAGCAACTGATTTCCACTCAAACATGTTCGTTCAGATCAGGTTCATCAAAAATAGCAAAGTTACAGTAACAGTATGAATGTCAGTGTGTGGGATGGTGCATGAGCGTCCAGTGTGTTGGCTGATATGGAACTGAAACAACAAAACACATGAATGTGTAAGAGAACAGCTGGAGAAGAACTGTCCACTGGAGTGACCACTGTGCATGAAAGGGTTAAAGTGATGGAACCAACAACGATCATTACCACGTATATTTGTAACTAGCTGTAATGTTCCCATATATATTTTCAATATTTTATTTTAACATTTCATTTATTAATTGTTGAATTTAAAAGAACAATAAATATGATGTTACTCATGAAGTACTCTGTACTTGAGTAATTTTTTTCATTAAGTACTTTTTTACTTTTACTTGAGTAATTATTTGGATGACTACTTTTTAATTTGTACTTGAGTAATATTTTTCTAAAATAACAGTACTTTTACTTAAGTCTAATTTTTGGCTACTCTGCCCACCTCTGATAATAATAGGGATGATCTTAAAGTATACATTATGTATCCAGATTACATCCACTTTCACATACTAAGAAAAATCAGGTCATGTGTTAAAATAATTTTATCTTGTCAAGCAAAAAAAAAGGAGTGGAAGAGGAAGAGAAACGTTTGTAATGAGGGAGGTCTTATAATAGAAGTGCTTTAAAGAGACACCCAAACAATGAGCTGTTTACTCTGTTACTCCTGCAGGATCAAACCAACCACAGCATTACCTACAGATCTGTTCATACCAGAAACAATGGAAATAGTTCTAGGGTCAAATATATAACTGAGGGTAACAGAGTTGACAGGTTTATTTAGACAATTTGTTAGATTTCTATATATATTTTCCTCTTTAAAATCACTTGTTAAAATGTATTTCTGTTCACTTACCTTTATGTGATTTTAGCATTCATATTAATTTTCCTTTTCAGTTTATTTTTTAAATTTTTGCTTTAGCATTTCTTATTTTATAACGGTTGTTACCTTCTATAGATTTCATTAGTTCTATTCATTTTATTTTATTTATTTTTGTCCCATTTTCCTTTTATTGTTGTAATGTGTTACCACTTTCTTCATTTTTATGTGTTGTCTGCTCATTTTCTCTAATTGCACTTTCACCAGAATTGGGAATTGATTTTTCTATTTTATTTATTTTTAAGTAAGGATGTGTATGTTTCTATTGTGTTTTCTGTGACTTTTTTTTTTTTTTTTTTTTTTTTTACAGTTTTATCTAAGGCACTTTTGCTGTTTTCAGGCCTAAAATTAACATAACCATAACACCGCATGGTATTTTTACAGAAAGATTCTTCTAAATATCATATATCCAATTGAGTAAAATTTAAACTGAAAGTTATTTATACAGATATTATATGGAAGTGTATTGCATTCACACAAACAATAAAATTTGACTCTGTTTTTCTGAATTAATGAGATAATTATCTCGAAAAAACAGAGCCAATTTTTTTTTTTTTTTTTCAGAAAACAGTATCTCATTAATTCCGAAAAAGAGCCGTTTTTTTTTTTTTTTTTTTTTTCTTGGTTGTTTTTAAATTTGGATGGTTATTTAGTTAATATTTTAGTATATCTATTCATTTATTAATAATTTATTACAAATTTATTAATAAGTGATTGTTTCTGTAATTAAAGACATGATCATAATGAACACAAAAAACATATTTTTATTTTTACGTTTGATGAAGATGTTTGCAAAATATATCCCATAGATTTCAAAAGTCCCTCAGTTATATACTGACCCCTGTAATCCTCCTTGTGTACTGAAGTAATGCATTATCACAGATGTGGAATTAAACAGAGTATAGTGAATTTTATTTTTCATGTGAAGGCAATACACTTCTGTAGATAGTGTAGTAACACTGTCAGCATAAGTGTGATAAAGAAAGGAAGTAAGTTTTATTTATAGAGCACTTTTCAGACAGGAAGTCAGAAAGTGCTTTACAGTGGAAAAGAAATCCACACTTGACTCACACACTACTTTATATTAAATAACTAAGAAAGAGGAGAAGGAACATATCTGGGAGTCTTGTCAGTGTTTTGTTCAGAAGGAAATGAGATCATGTGGAGCAGGTCATGTGATTTAGAATTAACACACTTCCTTGAGAGGTGTTTTTGTAAATGGGTAACACAGATGGAAGGGATTTCTGGAACACAGATACACTTTATGTTCCATATAAAATTTGATATTTGCCAAAAACAGAAATACCGCTCATGATGATAGATAGATAGATAGATAGATAGATAGATAGATAGATAGATAGATAGATAGATAGATAGATAGATAGATAGATAGATAGATAGATAGATAGATAGATAGATAGATAGATAGATAGATAGATAGATAGATAGATAGATAGATAGATAGATAGATAGATAGATAGATAGATAGATAGATAGATAGATAGATAGATAGATAGATAGATAGATAGATAGATAGATAGATAGATAGATAGATAGATAGATAGATAGATAGATAGATAGATAGATAGATAGATAGATAGATAGATAGATAGATAGATAGATAGATAGATAGATAGATAGATAGATAGATAGATAGATAGATAGATAGATAGATAGATAGATAGATAGATAGATAGATAGATAGATAGATAGATAGATAGATAGATAGATAGATAGATAGATAGATAGATAGATAGATAGATAGATAGATAGATAGATAGATAGATAGATAGATAGATAGATAGATAGATAGATAGATAGATAGATAGATAGATAGATAGATAGATAGATAGATAGATAGATAGATAGATAGATAGATAGATAGATAGATAGATAGATAGATAGATAGATAGATAGATAGATAGATAGATAGATAGATAGATAGATAGATAGATAGATAGATAGATAGATAGATAGATAGATAGATAGATAGATAGATAGATAGATAGATAGATAATGGATATTTCTGTTTTTGGTCATTTGTTTGTTTTTTGTCAGTTTTGCCATCTGTAAATAAAATTATGTCTGGTCATTAAAAAAATGTGTTTCAATTAAATTTACACCCAAAAGTAAAAAGTGCTGTGCAAGAATCCCAACTGAAAAAAATAGCCCAAAAATTAAAAATATCCTTAATTTTGTGTTTGTAGTGTAGCTAGCTAGCTAGTGAGATAGATTGATTGATTTACTTTATTAATCCCCAAGGGGAAATTCAAATACTTAATAAAAAGAACACAATCAAAAAAGTTTTAGAATGAGCTCATTTTATTATCATTTAGCTAATTAGAAGGTGGTTGTTATTAAATTCGGATGGTTATTTAGTTGACATTTTAGTATATCTAGTCATTTATTAATGATTTATTAATTTATTAATAAGTGATTGTGTCTGTAATTAAATAATTATGGAATTTTTAAAGACATTATCGTAATGAACATAAAAAAACATTTTTATTTTTACCCCTATAATCCTCCTTGAGTACTGAAGAAATAAGGCATAATTAAACTCTTAAAAGTGCTTGAAACATACTTGAATTAGACCTTGAAAAATGTGTACGAACCCTGAATTAAAGGAATGTAAAATCAACATTTTGACGAGAAAAAACAGTAAATTAAAGGGTTAAGTAACACAAACACTGTAAAGGAGTGTTCCTGTATCGCAGTCATGAGTCCAAGGAGGAAATGATATCAGACAGCAGACACATACACTCCTATTTATTTGATCTGTGTTTGACAAGAGCAGACACAAATAAATACAAACCTGTGGAAGTGATGCAGAATACAGAAAGAACGGATAATAAATAGACTACTCCTGAAGGTAACATCGGATTTTTAAGTTATCACAACGACTATCCTCATTTTTCACCTGATCTGAACCATATTTGCACTGTACTGTTTATAACACAGTGATGTAAAAGCACACAGCTCCATCTAAATATGTATATTTATGACGCATTGTTGCTTATTATGTAAAAGAGAACACATCTGTAAAGCAAATCACAAAGGAGGAAGTTAAACAAACGGGTCTAACGTCCATGTCGGTCTCAGAGCTGTGACATGTGTTAGTAGTGGATGACGCTGTAGCCTGCATCCTGAACTGTTGAGTAGATTGTATTATCTGTAACACAAGCAAACGTCACAAATGATACGTTTAGAATGAAGAGACACAACGATGACGATTACTGGCCTTTTTTGAAACAGTCTGTACCTCCAGTGTTTTGTGTTGGATCTGGTAAAGGTCCTCTTCTGTAAATGAACAACGAAAAAAAGAGTGAGAATTTATAAGAACAATTACACTGGGTTACAAAAAAATGTTTTTGCAAGTTGTCTAGGTTTTTTCAACTGAATTAGGACCATTTTGCACCGCTAAATCCAAAAATGACATCTGTTTTTCTCAATCAGGTCAGGTTTTTTTTGCTAATTTGATTTTGAAAAATTTGATTGTCTCACAATCTGTGTCCAAACTTTATCTTGGTCATCAAGTTTAATACCAAAATAAGACTGGTAAGCACACTTCATGAAACTTGTGACTTGATTCCTGTTAGGTACGATGGTGTATTCACCGCAGATGTAGCAGAATACGTCAGACTTACTTTTGCAAGATCTTACTTGCACCTGTAATATTAAAAAAAACATTAATCATAAATTGGCAAAAGTCAAATCTTCAGAACTCGTTTATTGCAAGAAATATGAAAGAATTTTGTATCATATGATGTGAAAATGCCCATAAATGTAAGCAAAAATGTTAAAAAGCCAATTTGTAGCATAGTTCAGAAAGTTGACCTGATTGAGCAAAACTGATGTGATTTTTGGATTCAGTACACCAAAATGATCCTAAATCAGCTCAAAAAACTTCAACAATAAATTTGTTGTTGACCAGTGTAATGGACAAAACTGGAGTAACTCATGAATAAAAAGACGTTTTCCTCGCAAATTTAAAAAAAAAAAAAAAAAAATTGTCTTTATGAATAAGAGCTCAGATTTAATACATTTTCTTTAACCCCTTCAGCCCTATCAGCCCGCCTGTGGGCCGAAAAAATTATATTAATGTTCATCTACTATAAAAATATAATAAATCAGGACAATGGATGTTTTTTTTCAACTTTTGCTCAAAGTTTAGACCCTAACGTTAATAAAAGTACATCAAAAGTGTATTTTAGTGCAAAATTTAATGTTCAAACATGATTTTTAATCTTTGTGGGGTGAAATATACACTATTAAAAATCTCCGACACGAACAATTAATTTATGCAAATCATCATCAATCCAGCCGAAAAAAAACAGGCGAGGATAAAAAATTTGAAATTCTCTTTTAGTTTGTTCCAGTTTACTCAGGCATAGTAATAGATACAATATTTTAGACAATGGGAATAGATTCTGTGAGGTCTGTAAATGTCCACAGACACCAAGAACATCCATATGAACCTTATTATTGTGAAGGAATTCTTCATTTACTTTGGGTATGTCTGTTTAGGCGTTTTTCCCCTGAAAATATGGTCAGGGTTTAACAGGTTAAACTAAAGAACATGGATAAAATTAGCACTACCTCACAAACGTTACCACATAGTACAGTTTGAAATCTGTGTGAAAACTCATTCTCTTCATTAACAGAATATTTTAACCGATCATAGTTGTGTTTGATTTCAGTTATTTTCTGTTTATAGTTCAATCCTATTGTATTTTTTAAATATTTTTTAACTATGTTCATTATTGCACTGTGGGGCCTTAGAGTTTTTGTAATTGCAGTTTTCTGTGTGTGATGTACATGTGGCATAAGAAACAAAACAATAAACCTGACTTGGACTTTAGGGCGGGACATAATTTAACCTATCACTGACTGACAGATTGAGAGACAATTGGGCCATTGGGCAATTTTTTTTTTTTTTTTTGTAACTTTACTAACTCATGTATTTATTTATTTTAGTGCAGTTTTTAATATTTTATCATATATATGGGTTGTTTTTAGTTGGTGTTTTTTTTTTTAATTCTTTGTTTTATTTCATACTTTGCAAATTGCAATTTCGTTCTGTAACAGCATCTGGGATGTTTTTATTGAATGACAATGACAATTCAAGTTGTTGATGTTATTCAGATTTTTAAGGAAACTTTGTAGATGTAAACCTGATCATAATATAATATTTTTTTCCCTGTTGTTATTTTACAGGTCCGGCCCACTGGAGATCAAACTGGGCTGAATGTGGAACTGAACTAAAATGAGTTTGACAGTCCTGGGTTACAGCTTCCTTAGGGCATCACATTTTTGGGACTTCTTTTCCGATCAAGCTCTTAATTTGACCAGTTAATCTCTTATATATTAGTAACTCCCCCCAGAAAATTTTGGCAATAAAGAAATCAGCAAAAATATGTGATTTTACCCATTTTTGAGTGTCAAATGACCTTGACCTTGTCTAAAATCATGTGACTTTGACCTGTACATGATTTGAGACCTTCATAAACAACAGTAGCATCCCCCAAAAACTCTAAAACCTCTAATATGACATCTGCATGAGCAAATGTGGCAGAACTAACTGACAAATGCAGGATTTTCCACTGAAAAATAGGACCAATGGCCCTGTATCTTACCGGCCAAATGAAAAGCTTTGGGAAATGTATCCAGATGCCATTTATTCTCCCCCAGTTCTGTGTATTTATTCTATTACAGAACTAGCCCATGTTTTGCTCATATTCCAATCAGATCTGTAAAAAATTCAAATTCCAACTAGATATCATCGATACTGATTTATTGGATCAATCCACGTCCTATCTATTATAATGGGAACATTTTTCAAAGTCGTACCAAATCCAGAATCAGATCCAGATCGGAATAATTTCAATCCCTTGTGTTGACATCATACAGAAGCTGTATACCAAGTTTGAAGTCAATCAGAACTGGAGTTTGGGAGAAAAAAGACGATTGAAATGTTTTCCCCATAAGAGCCCATGTTAAATTTTGCATCAGTTCCAGATCCAGAAGAAGACCCTGACCAGCATGTGGACATTATGTTTGGGTCATCTCCCCATCAGGGCTGGACTGGAGACATTTACACTGGATATCATTTATATTTACTGAGTTATTGCATCCATCCACTTCCTATCTCTTATAATGGGGAAATTTTTCAAAGTCGCACCAAATCCAGAATCAGATCTGGATCCAAATAATTTCTCTAACTTTTGTTGACGTCATCATAAAGAAGCTGTATACCAAGTTTGAAGTCAATCGGAATTGTAGTTTCAGAGAAGAAGACGATTGAAATTTTTGTAACGGGCGGCGGATGCCTGTTGGCCCGTAAGCTAAAAATGGGTTTTCTGCACTCGGCTGACGAGCACCCTAAAGATGGCAGGGTGTGTGTGTGTGTGTGTGTGTGTGTGTGTGTGGGGGGGGGGTCTAAAACTTTACGGATTGGGCCGAAATTTTTTTTTGGGAGTTACTAATATATAAGAGATTAACTGGTCAAATTAAGAGCTTGATCGGAAAAGAAGTCCCAAAAACGGGACACCCTCGGCCTCCTGCCGCCCCTCCCTGTGTTACCTGACGATCGGTGGAAACAGTCGAGAAGGCGCAGCTGCAGTTGGAGACCTTTGGCTGCTGTAGAAGTTCTCGTACAAAACTGGAGCTGACAGATTATAAACAGACAAGTGAAAAGGCCTTCAGATCAAAGTGCACACATGTGTATTCTGATTACTTCCTTCTAAGCATTGATTCATTTTCAACGCCTCAGTAGTTTCAGACACTATCGCTGCATTCTTTTTTTTCTTTTTCACTAGTGTTTCTTCAAGAGTGTTTTTGTTTGCAACTGAGTTATTACAACCAAGTAATTTCCCTTGTGGATCAATTAAGTTTGTCATTCATACCCAGAGGTATCAAGTAAGAAAGTACAAATACTTTGTTACCTTACTTAAGTAGAAATTTTGGTTATCTGTACTTTAGCGGAGTATTTATTTTTCAGCCGACTTTTTTCTTGTACCTACTCCTCAAGATTATCATCATTAACGAAAACGAACAAACTGACGAAAACTAGAATTGTAAAAAACATTTTCGTTAACTGAAATAAATAAAAACTATAATTAAAAGAAAAAAACGATAACTAACTGAAACTGTATTGTGTGCTTATAAAACTAACTAAAACATATAAAAATTATGGCTCAAATTCCCTTCGTTTTTGTCTTTGTCAATGTCGGATTGATATGAAAGCGATTTATTTCCCTTGAGCAATTTTCTCTGCTGGCACCATATGATATTTAACGGTCCGTCACTTGTGTTCACTTGTGGTTTCCAGTCGTCTTCTGGTCCCCACTCTACCTGGAAACATGGAGACTAAAGCCGGGAGAAAGCAGCAGAGTCCTGTCTGGGATTTATTTGAATACAACGACAGAGAAGAAGAGAAAAGATATTAAAAAGAAACTAAAACTGAACTATAACTAAGCATTTAGAAAAAAAAAAACAACAAACTAATAAAAACTAGCAAACCTGCTCTAAAAACGAATTAAAACAAACTGAATTAGAGAAAAAAAAAGTCAAAACTAAAATAAAACTAAACTATAATGAAAAATCCAAAACTATTAGAACCTTGGTCCTCCTTACATTTTAAAAATAGCCTCGTTATTCCTATTTCATTTCAGCTTGTCTTCATTCTGGCTTGTCATCTTTCACATAAAAAAAAAAAAAAACTATCCAGATAAATCGCTCCATCCGGATAGAGTGAATTTGATTGTGGTTGGATGAGAAAAAACATTCTACCATTCCAACACCCAATGGGTTTATATGTGATCCATCGCACCTGACTTTTTGCACCATTCCAACACTTCTATTCAACTAGTCATCTCATCCTCCGCTCCATGAAACACGTTAATGCCTTTAAACTGACAAAACAGAATGACTCCATATTTTCTTCTTGCTTTGATGTGAGAAAAATAATATTACACTATGCCTATAAATAACACAAACTTCAAATTTTTGTCTTTGTTTTAGTGCAAAAAACCCCCCATTATATTAGGTTTATGCATTTGGCAGATGCTTTTTTCCAAAGCGACTTACAAGGGAAAACCAATCAAATCACTCAATCAATCAAATTTTATTTATATAGCGCCAGATCACAACAAAAAAGTTATCTCATGACACTTTATATAGAGTTGGTCCAAACCAGACTCTAAGCCAATTTACAGAAACCCAACAGAATCCTCCAGGAGCAAACACTTGTGACTGGAGACAGTGGAATGATGATGAAGGCAGGAGAGAGGCAGGACCACCGCAGCAGGTCCAGAGATAATCCTGGGAAAATCTGTGATAATCCTGAGAAAAACCTTATTAAAATATTTAAAATGGAATGTCTGACAATGCTAGGTCAGGAGGTGTAGGAGGTATTATGAAAATATTTACATTTACAAACTATCCTGTAACAATAAAATGTGAATAACCTGAACAAATATGAACAACCTGGAATGTCTAAAAAAATTCAGCACAATTTGAACTCTTTTCTGCCTGTTCCTCAGTGTTTAGTGTCTTTGTAGAGCTGATCCATAATGCACATGTAGAAATGACAAGTTGAGGCAGAATATTGTTAAAAACGCACACAATTTTCTTAAGTTTTTTAAATTTCAATTTCAGTTTTTTCAGGTTATTCGCTTTTTTTTTTTTTTTGAATAGTTTATAAAAGTAAGTATTTTCATGATTTAATGGGGTTTGTTGCACTAAAACAAAAACAAAAATTTGGAGTTGTCATTATTTATAGGTTATTATGTTAATATTTTACTGGTCTGACCAACTGTAGATCAAATCAGGCTGAATGTGGAACCTGAAAGAAAATGAGTTAGAGACCCCTGTTTTAAACCCTAGTGCCTCTACTTGTATCTGAGTACTGAATGGAAATCCTTTGGACTCCTCTGTTCGTACCTGGTGGTTTGTCGCCGGTGCGTCTCAGATTCACAAAGTGTTCAATATCTTCCTGAACGTCGGTTTGTTCCAGAGACTTCCTCACTTCCTCATACAGCTGCACACATTAAACAGTCTTTTCATATCTACACTGGGTGACCACGAACAATAAAAACTACAAATCTAACAATAAATCACTGTCACGTGGTGTGTGAGCCAAACACTTTTTTTTACCTCATCACTGGTCACACACTGCTGCGACAGCTGGTTCACATGCGTCCAAACTGTGTTTCGGAGGAAGTTGATCCTCTCCATTGCCTGTTTTTCAAATATCTGTGCACCAAAAATAGACATTTAGCCCAGTCACATGATGGGAAATGCATGAACTATTTGGCTGTATGTGTTGAGTGCATCAGGATCTCACTTCACAGGCTTTAACGTGCTCCTTCTGCCATTCATCTTTGATCTTCCCCATCGCAGACACATTCTGCTGGTATAATTTATCTGACAAACAAACGCAAACATCACTAAAAACAATACACACACAGTTTACAGTCTCAGTGTCTGAGATTCAGCATCATCTATGCAAATTTGGTATTTTTTTCTCTGCTTTAGTAGTGTATTCTATTTATATTACATGTAAGTATTGATTTTATCTCTTCACACTTCTTTTTTTTTTTTTGTGTAGTTTTTTTTTTCCAAGAGTGAGGGGGAAAAAATTATTAGACCATCAAAAGTCATCAAAAACAATGGTTATGCAATCAAGTACTGACTCTTTTTAGAACAGCAAACTAATTTTTGGTGTTGCAACCCTGAATCTGTAATTTGTCCTGTTATCCCACCCTGGCCTGTAGAGGGCCAGTGGTGTATTTGTCTATATATACTGAACAACAAAAGAAACGCAAGTATGTTTCGGTATTGGTTTATATGGGAGTTTTATTATGAATATTGGTTTCATATGAGATATTTATATCCAGCTGTGAAATTTACAGTGGCTCTCTCTTGCTGTCCTTGTAGCACTGAGCTGACGGTCACGGAGACGGGCCAAGCGAATATGGCGATCCTGATTACGGGTGGTCACACGTGGTCTTCCGGATCTTGGTCTGTCCCGAGTGGTCCCCGTGTCACGGAATCGTGTCCTCAGCCTACTGATGGTGGACTGGTGCACTTGAAGATGTCTGGCAACGTTGCGAGCCGTTAAACCAGCATCAAGCATACCAATGGCGCGTTCTCTCAGATTATCGTTAAGGCGAGGCGTCGTGGTAATGCAGTAACTTTTGAATCTTACCATTTCTTTTTATAGCCCCCGGATAGACAAAGGGAATTGCCACTCCCATTTGTTGCTCCCACTACCATATCATTCAAAACGTACCGCACCTCCGATACTTGTGCTCAACACCACTCGTGGTCGTGTTTGCCTGCAAACACACGCTCCAATGGTTACAACTCACTTATTGTAATGTGTATCTCAGTTGACAACTCAACAGGACAGCTGAACTCTTGCCTAAATTAACGACCAAAACTTGCATTTCTTTTGTTCTTCAGTATATGTATGTGTGTTGAAGTCCAGGTGGCTGTATTGGATTGGTGGAACGTGCGTCCTGGGGATTGGCCAGCCTGGAGCGCACAGGCCGCTAATTGGTGGAGGAAGACGGAGTCCGCCTTTAAAACCGCCTGTCGACAACACAGCCCCCCTCCTCGTCCTCCCCTGCTCCCAACTAACGCCGCCAGTTTCGCATCATTAGAGAGAGAGAGAGTTTCCACATTTTGAATTCTGTATTTATGCACATCGTAAATAGTTTATGGACACTGCAGCACTTGTTTAGGGTGAGAAGTCAATTTTATTTTCATCACGTTTTCTCCTGTTTTTGAGCTAGGAGGCCAGGTTAGTTCTGTGTATTTTTTGTTCTTTTATTTTTATTTGGGAAGTACAGAGTGATTGAGTTGGTTTTGTTTGTTATTTTTGTCACTGCTCACCCTACATTAAATAAACTGCTGCTCAGTTTTAATCTAACATTATTTGTCACAGTCTTCCTTGGGAGTGGGAATCGAGTGGGGAGTCATTTTAGGTTATGCCTTTTTTTACCCATAGACTAGGGCGTAACATTGGTAACAAAAATGAACATTTTGACAATATCAGTGGCTGAATATAATAGAATATAAGATTAACAAAAGAATACAAGCGCAAACACACTATATATAATAAATTACAAACATAAAAAATCAGATATGGTAGAAGCTTCGGGCAATAAAACAGTAAAATGCAACAATAAACTGTAAAGTGCAAAGTAAAATGGAATTACATATATCAGATTGATAAGCTTAGACTCTTTCAAATATTCCTTGTTTTCTTACTAAGGCTGTGTATCAGCAAGAATCTGGTGATACGATACAAATCACAATACTAAGATCACGATGCAATATATCACGATATATCATGATACTGTTAAAAAGGCCATTTTTTATTGGTTTTGTTTCTTTTTTTGAAATGATTATTTCCTGGAAGAGTTGGATTACACCAGAAATCTGCACAAATACTAAACACATTTTAATTTGATTAGAACAGGATCTAATGCTATATCAGAAAAAATTTTCCTGTGTTAAAACTTAAATTCTGTTTTACTGACATTACAGTTGAAGATCCTGTTCAAATGTTCATATTCTATTAGTTCAGAACTAACCCCAGAACATTATTTTTATGCGATCCCAACAAAGGAACTACCATAAATAATAATAAGTAAGACATAAACAATAAAGAAAACTGAAAAACAAAAATGAACCTATGCCATGTCAGCATTTGAATAAATACCTAAAAATATTGATACAGTTCTTTTTAATATCGATACAGTATCATGAGATAAAATATTGCGATATATTGCAGAACCGATATTTTCTTACAGCCCTATTTCTTACACATTTCTTTACCCAAGTCCAAATGTAGGTGAGGAGGTACAGAGGAGCTGTTTTTTTTCAAGCGTACCTGCTTCTTCTGCGTTCTGTTTGGCCTGCTGTGCTTTTGCATAAAGCTGAAAGGTCAGAGGAAATGACAGATCAAATTAGTAAAGGGGATATTAGTGAACTAACAGTGCATTTACATTTCCTTTTACAGTGTGTACATAGAGCTTTCCACTGGTACAACACTGTGATCTGAAACAGGACATAAGGTGCAGGGTTTACATCTGGGTGCTTCTATGAAACTGGGTTTATTTTGGTACCTGGCACTTTTCCAGCTTTTTAGACCCAATAATAAAAGAGAAATTTAGACATATATCCCCCCAGGATGGACCTAATGATGACCTCAGATAAATGCAAAAAAACAAATTCATACTCTTGCTCTGAGCCATCCCAAAATTAATGAATTTTTAATAAAATACTGGGGCCAAAAATAGGACCAAAATTGGGACCTGAAAAGCTACTTATAGGTGTCAGTGCATTTGATCTGGACCACATGGCTGTAAATGGTCTTATAAAAAGTTATAAATAAAGACACTGTGTGAAATTCGATGATTCTAGTGTTTTTTTCTAATCCAGACATGGAGGTTTTCTCATTCCAGGTTCAGTGTGTAACCCATCGTGTCCACTTGCATTACATTGTTGATTGTTAATTGTTAATTTATTTGCACAACATAAAACAGCAATAGAAAAAACAACAACATTCAAACAAGTAACAAAATTGTGCAGGAGAGGTTAGAAGCCAAAAAAGAAGGTTTATATGAATACCTCCCCCGAAATGAACAATACACACAAAAAGAATTTAAAAATACAATATAACTAAAATAATAAACTAAAGTAAAAACAGTAAAAATGTAATCCACATTACAAATCATCAAATACAAATCGAGTGATACACAGCTTTACATTTTTTCATGAATTAAAGTCCTTTTCAGATGCTTTTTAAACAATGATAAAGTCGATGTTGATTGAAGTTCAGGTCTTAGATTATTCCACAGATTTGGTCCACGATATTTCAGAGAATACTAACAGACTGAAGTTCGGCAGTACGGAAGAGAAAATTTGCTTGAAAATCGTGTCGGAAAGTTGTGAATAACAGAAGACAACTTAAAGAAATTGTGAAAAACTTTAGGAAGAATATGAGTTAAGTGAACATATTTGTACATGAAGACACAGGTCTGGGAAACGTTCACATCAAAAACTGAGAGAAGATTGAATTTTTGGAAAAGAGGAGCAGATGAGTGGAGTCTCTGAGAAAAACTGATCATTCTTAAAAATTTCTTTTGAATTAAGAGAATCTTATTGAGATACGTGGGACAGGTTGCCGCCCAAACAGTATTGCAAGAAATAATGTAAGGATAAATTAAGCAATAATAAAAAGTCAAGAAACAAGAATGATTTATCAATGAACTTGCAGAACCTGCCCATTTAAATACATATAAATCGCGAATGATTTTGCAACAGTGGTCACTTTTGTGAAACACTCTGCCTTGCATAATTAGTTCAATTCCCAAAATGTACCTGTGAGACAATAAAGAAATATTAAAAAAAAAACAAAAAAACAGTGGCACGTAATTTTTGTGTTCTTTTGACCGTGTTACATGTGGATTTTCGTATTAAACATAATGTAAAATAATCTAAAAATGTCTTTTATATGAAAAATAGCTTCTCTTTTATCTCAGTAAGTATTTATTTTTAAAACAGACCCAAAGTGCTTCCAAACTTCATAACATTAGTCTACATCTGGTTTGAATTTTTGCCCCCCATGTCCTGTTTTTAGGACCAGTTTCATAGAAGCCCCCATCTATACCCATCCTTAAACATTAGATTTCAGGATATTTGTCCACGTAGTCAAACACTATACTGTCAGTCAGAGTGCTACATGTGACGTCTACTTTCTTCAGCACTTTTTGTATTTCCAAAACTATAAACATTAGGTAGTTATTATAATAATTATTATTATTTTTGAGCCAAAATATAATTATCCGCGGCTGAGTTTTTAAACAATGCGTCATTCTCTAACAGCTGTGTAGAGGTTTATCAAAGGAGGGGTAACATTCAATGAGAAGACTGAAAAATAATGATTTCAAAGCAGTACAACATGCCTGAAAACTTATGAAATTCCACTATATATTGAATTCTTACCTAATGCTTGGCTTGCTTGTTTGTTTTTTTCACATAAATTAAGACTTTTCCTGTTTAAACTGAGGCAGAAAAGGCATTTGCTTGATACTCAACCCCCCCAAATGAAAGTTACATCCATGCTGAGTTTGTTAGCCTCTTAGCATTATTATATTTTTGGCTGAATTGTGGTATCTGCGTAAAGTGACACAGCAGTGTCAGGAGGTTAAAAAAACAACAATGAGGCTACTGAGATACTAAATACTCACTTGCTGAGTGAACCACAGTCTAAATGTACTAAGTGTAAAAGTGAAGTAAATGCAAAGTAAATGCACTTTAGCTGGTGTAAAAATAAGGAAATGCATCCTTTCTACTGTACCTTGTCCATGTGCTTGGTGTTGTTGGTGTTTCGATTCACATTCTGGTCTGCTTCTTCTTTATCTCTGCACTTCTGCTCATAGGTTTTCTTCGACTAAAGAATTACAGAATGAAATGCTTTAATACAGATCCATACAGGGTGTCCGTAAAGTCTGTTTACAGCTGAACACATGCATTACTTCTGCCAAGGGGGGGGGCTGTTTTCAGGGGGGTTTGTCTGTCTGTCCGTGTGCAAGATACGTCAAAAAGTTATGGACAGATTTGGATGAAATTTTCAGGGAATGTTGACACTGGCTCAAGGAACAAATAATTACATTTTGGTGGTGACCGGGGTGGGGTGGGGTGGGGTGGTGGTGGTGGTGGGGGGGGGGGGGGGGGGGGGTAAGCATGAACTGATCTGCCTTCTGTGCTCTCTGAGTGCTTTTCCAGTTACAAAACCAATAAGAATAACTTATAATAATTTTATTTATATAGCACCTTTAAAAACTGAGTTTCCAAAGTGCTTTGACAGACAAAGCAAAAGTGCACAACAGCAGAATAAAAACATAGCAAACAACACATAAAAGAGATGAGTACAGCAAACATGACTAACTTTGAATGTATCACAGTGGAGAGGGCAGAAATAACAGAACATGATGCTGTCAAATGTGAAATGAAAGAGTGGAATAAAACAACATCATGTATATCAATATAAATGAATAACCAAAACAGGGTAACATTAAATATTCAACATTAAAACAAGACATCACATGAAGGCAAATCTATAAAAATGCATTTTAAGAAATGACTTAAAAGATGACACTGAAAAACAATGAAAACATTTGTTCTTTGCGCCAGTTTAACATTTCCTGAAAATTTCATCAAAATCTGTCTATAACTTTTTGAGTTATCTTGCTAAAAAACAAACAAACAAACAAACACGCAAACACACAAAGCAAAGTGATCACAACACCTCCTGGTGCAGCTAACAAGAAAAGCACTCTGAGAGCACAGACCTGCGCCAAGACAGACCGCTAGACAGATATACGTAGTTAGACAGTGACAACTTCAAATTTTAAAATTTGTTTTAGTGCAAAAAATAACATTAAATTATGAAAATATTTACATTTACAAACTTTCCTGAAACAATAAAAATGTGGATAACCTGAACAAATATGAACAACCTGAAATGTCTAAAGAAAATTAAGCACAGTTTGAACTATTTTCCACCTGTTCTTCAGTGTTTGGTGTCTTTGCAGATCTGATCTATAATGCACATGGACAAATGAGAAGTGGAGGTAGAATATTATTACCTCTGCCAGGAGGTATTGGGATCACTTTGCTTTGTGTGTTTGCATGTTTGTTTGTTTGTTAGCAAGATAACTCAAAAAGTTATGGACAGATTTTCATGACTTTTCAGGAAATGTTGATACTGGCACAAGGAAGAAATGATTAAATTTTGGTGGGGATCGGGGGGGGCAGATCTGTCTTGGCGGAGGTCTGCGCTCTCCGAGTGCTTTTCTCGTTAAAATTGCACTTACTTTTCTTAAGAAATTTCAGTTTTTTCAGGTTATTACCTCCGCCAAGGAGGTTATGTTTTTGCTGGCGTTGGTTTGTCTGTCTGTGTGTGTGGAAGGTAATTCAAAAAGTTAAGGACGGATTTGGATGAAAATTTCAGGAGATGTTGATACTGGCACAAGGAACAAATGATTAAATATTGGTGGTGGTGGGTGGGTGGGGGGTGGGGGGGGGCACTGATCTGCCTTGGCAGCGGTCTGTGCTCTCCAAGTGCTTCTAGTTCACATCTTTTTTGTTTGGATAGTTTATAAAAGTAAGTATTTTCATAATTTAGTTTTTTTTTAATAAAACAAAGACAAATTTGGAGTAGTCATTATTTCTAGGTTATTCTGTTATTATTTGACTGGTCCAGCCCACTGGAGATCAAATCAAGCTGAATGTGGAACCTGAAAGAACATGAGTTTGAGAGCCCTGGATTAAAGCTTTAAAAGCAAACATTAAAATTTTAAAATCAATGCGATAGGTACCAGTTTCATAGAAGCACCCATTTGTAAACGTATCCTCATCATCACAGAAGTTTCAAACAGCCCCACAGCTGATGAGACAGATGGTCTGTGGTCAGTCTGACTGTAAACACACACAGTTTGTTCATGTCGGTGAGCGAGCCTTTTCTTTCCGTCCGCCAACACTCTGGAACAGTCTTCCTCTGGACATAAGGCAGGCATGCTCTGTGGATGTTTTTAAAGCAAAGCTCAAGACCCACTTGTTTACTCTGTGTTATAAGTCTTGATGTGCTTTTACTGTTAATGTTTTTAGCTTTTATGTTTTATTGTGAGTGATTTTATATCTGTACAGCACTTTGATTGAAAGCGCTTTACAAATAAATTATTATTATTATTATGATTATTATTATTACAGTTTGTTCATGATTACATCCACTAATAACCAGCTCCTTCAGTGCCACAGACGAACATATTTCACAGTTAACTGCTTTGAGTGAAGTAGTTCTCCTTCTGCTAATGGGTTTAATGGTGTTGGGTGATGCCATGTGGTCTACTTCCCAGACAGAGCCGCCCCCCCCCCCCCCCCCCCCACCAAAGAGGAAGAACACAGAAGAATGATTATGACCTTCTCACCGTTTTCACAATACATGTGAAACTTTTCCGACACGGATTCCTCATCAGCTGCTTAGTGTGCACACACTTCTGTTTTTCTACAGGTGGATTCAGTCACAGGAGCACAGGTAACTGAATATACTGTGTCGTGCAAGTTACTTCCAAACTGTACTTTACGGATTACTTGTTATACTTCCTCCCACTCGTTTTTGAATATGCAAATGAAGTCATACTTTGTTTTAATGTACTGTATGTATCAAGGTCATTAACGTTAACGAAAACTAACGAAATGACGAAAACTAGAATTGTAAAAACATTTTCGTAACTGAAATTAAAAAAAACTATGATTAAAAGAAAAAACAATAACTAACTGAAACTGTATTGTGTGCTTACAAAATGAACTAAAACGTCTAAAAATTATGGATAAAATTCCCTTCGTTTTCGTCTTTGTCAATGTCGGATTGATACGAAATCGATTTATTTCCCTCAAGCAATTTTAGCCACTGGCACCATATGATATTTAACGGTCCGTCACTTGTGTTCACTTGTGGTTTCCAGTCGTCTTCTGGTCCCCACTCTACCTGGAAACATGGAGACTAAAGCAGCAGAGTCCTGCCTGGGATTTATTTGAATATGACGACAGAGAAGAAGAGAAAAGAGACAACAAAACTAAAATTAACACTAGAACTAAGCATTTAGAAAATAATGAAAACTAATAAAAACAAGAAAAGCACTTGGAGAGCGCAGACCTCCACCAAGACAGATCTGCCCCTCCCCCCAAGAATAAGTTAGATTTAAAAAAAAAAAAGTAGAATTAAAAGATAACGTGTGTGTTTTCTACCTATCACATAAAAACATAAATGCATAAAAGCATAAAACATAAAAAAAAAAAACAAACTGGTGCCACACCTGTATCTTTAGAATAGAATAGAATAGAATAGAATAGACTTTATTTGCCATTTGCACAGATACATCGCAGTATAGGTACATTGGAAATCTTGTGCATTTCCCTGAGTCACAGAGTTAGAAAAAGACATGAATTAAAAACAGAAACAAAACATAAACACTGCTAAAACATATAAAAACAGTTATTGCACAGACAAACACAAATACACATTTTTAAAATAGAGTACTGATCAGAAAAAAGTGATAATAATGATAACAAGAAAAGCACTTGGAGAGCGCAGACCTCCACCAAGACAGATCTGCCCCCCCACCCCCCTGATCACCAAAATTTAATCATTTGTTCCTTGTGCCAGTATCAACATTTCCTGAAAATGTTATGAAAATCCATTCGTAACATTTTGAGTTATCTTACTAACAAACAAACAAACACACAAATGCGCAAACACACAAAGCAAAGTGATCACAATACCACCGGGCGGAGGTAACTATCAAACCTGCTCTACAAACTAATTAAAACGAACTGAATTAGAGAAAAAAAAAGTAAAATTAAACAAAAGTAAATTATAATGAAAAATCCAAAACTATTAGAACCTTGGTATGTCTATGTTTTTTCATGTTTTCTTGTAATCTGTTTTATTTCTAAGGACTAAGTAGGATTACTTTTGTTTCTGCATATTCAAAATAAACTAAACTAAAAAAACAAACTAACTCGTTACTGTTATTTAAAAGTAATTCCTTACCTTACAATATTACTGTCTCAGAATTGTAATGTGTTACATGACTTCTGTATTACATTTGAGTTACATACAGACTCTTGTCATAATAGATAGTAGAGCCTTTGGACAAATACATTTGCATCTGAAGTACATGTGGACGGATATATGGAAGTAAATCTGTCTCATCAGATTTTGAATTATAAAAGCCATTGAATTTCTAGCACTGAATTTTTTTTGCATTGAAATTAAGCATTTGAATTTTTTGTCTCTGAATTCAACTATGTTCATAAATTTAGAAAAAAAAATTCGGATGCAAAAAATTCAGATGAAAAAAAATTCAGATGCAGAAAATTCAGATGCTAAAAAATTCAGATGCAGAAAATTCAGATGCAAAAAATTCAGATGCAAAAAATTCAGAAGCAAAAAATTCTGATCACACATCCGCGCTGACCATCTTCCTGCATCGGCGTCACCTGACCAACCTAACGTAACTCAATTGGCTGGCTGTCGGTTCAACTTGAGATAGAATTGATTGCTTTTCCTTGGTGTCCTGGATGTGTGATCTGAATTTTGTGCATCTGATTTTTTTGCTTCTGAATTTTTTGCACCTGAATTTTTGTTTTCTTCTAAATTTATGAACATAGGTAAATTGAGAGACAAAAAATTCAGATAGTAACTGACATTAACTAACATTATTTTTCTGAAATCCCAACAAAGGAACTAACATTATTTAATAAGAGTGTTAAATAACAATAAATAAAATATAAACAAATAAGAAAGACAAAAAAAAACAAAAAATGAACCTCCACAATGTCTGCATTTGATTGAAGAACTAAAAATATCGATACAGTACTTTTTAATATCGATACAGTATTGTGAAAGGAAATATCATGATATATTGCAGAACCAATATTTTGTTACACCTCTACTTAAAATGTCGCTTTTTCAGCCTAATTGTCTTGAATCATGCGGTCTTCATCGTCCTGTGGATAATCTGCTTCTCCCAGGCCAAACCCAGACCCGATCTGAGAAGTCTCCAAATATCTACAGTATAATAATACACTGTGGTTGTTGTAAGTGACGAGTATTGGCTTTGTACTCACGTCCATCGTCTTCTTAAACTGTAGCGCCTTCTGTTTGTGGAGAGCGTCCATCTGTTGTTCCACCTGTAACGACACGGTTGGAACTTCACTGCTGTTGTTCAGATGCTACAGTTATTTCAGTGACTTTTACGCTGCTGGTAAAAGTGCAAACCTTCTTTCTGGCTTCTCGTTGTTTTTCTCGAAATTCCTCCAGTTTCTTGGCCTCGTCTCTCATGTTTTGCGCCAGCTGCAGGTGAGCGAGGCTAACGTGTTCAGTCTCTGCGCAGTAAAAACAGGATTTAGACGGTTCACTACACACAAACCAGGTTCTTAAACACAACTGAATGATAGAAACTGAAGTGGGCTACTATAAAGATTAAAAAAATACTAAGCACTTACGTAACTTGAACATGTCCAGTGACCTTTTCAGCGTGCTAAAAAACAAAAATAATTTAATGTTGAATACCTGTCACACACACACACACACACACAATGTGTGTATGGCAGTGTTTATTGGCCTTTTTGTGTTTGTTTTTGTATTTTTTGTACAGCTGCACCATGAGTCAGAGCCAGAGGAAGAACTATGGGTTTACTGTTCATCTAAAACTGCTGATGTACAATGGGATTTTTAACATTTTGTCAAATCAAAATTATGTCTTGTACTGGCAAATGACTTAGACCAACTTCCATTCGTACTACAGTATACTAAGTTAAATAATTTCATAACTACTCAAGTCAAGAATAGGATTTTGAGTTTGGTTGTCTTAAAAAAAGTTGTTTAGTCAATGATAAATTAATCTGGCTGCAATTGAGAAAATTAGTCAGTGTAAGCTAAAATGCTGAGTTAAATGGTTGTATAGTGGGGTTGATTTTACAACAGATAAATACAAATACGTACGATAAGTACAAATAACTTGTCTTTTAGTGTTTTCTACTTAATAGTTTAAGTTCAATACTTTTAGCATTAAAGTTGAACCTACTTAAACCAAATGATTAGTCGATCATTACTCAAATCATTTAAGTGCAATCACTTGCCTCAGATTTTTTGAGTAAACTCTGCTTATCCGGGCTTACAGTGTAACGCCCCCTAACCAAGCTACATTGTTAAGCTATTTTGTCATAAAAACAAAAAATTCTGACTTTTTATTTGCTTGAATTTTTATGTAAGTGGTGCAGAATGAGGTCTGGTGTCATCCTGCTGAAAGAACGACAAACTTCAGGAACAGATATCACAATAAAATATCCAGTCTATGTCTTCACACTAAGGATGTAATGATACAAAAATTTCATATCACGGTTATTGTGACCAAAATTATCACGGTTATCGTTATTATCGCAGTATTGTTGAAATGTGCTCAAAATGTTCAAAAAGTACTTATACACACAATGAAATAGTATTTGAAAAAAAAAAAAAAAAAATCCAAGCAAACAAAACCAAAAAAACCCAAATAAAATAACAGCACAATGTACTCTCTGTGGCAGAAACATTCAAATATTAACATGTAAACATCAAACATACACATGTGCATTAAAGATGACGCCTTATGGACACTGTTTGACCATTTTCTATATTACACTGGTCTACAATTTTTTAGAAATGATTTGCTTCAGACATTAAATGTGCTAAATGTTACGTATTTTAATAAGATTAATTGGAAAATAAATGACAAAAGTGCCGGTTTGCTGATGTTTTCAAGGTATATGATAAAGTGTTATTCCACATATATATTGGTTTGTGTACATTTATATAATAGTTTTATAAATCTTCCACTAAATAGAACCTGTAAAGTGAATGTATTCTAATGTGCAGACAGTGTTTTGAAGTAGATCTTGTAGCTCTGAGACAAATATTCCTTTTGAGTCAAACCCATTCTCTCGTTAATTCTTGAATTTCACATTTTGACCCAAGGCTGTATCTTGGAAAGTTCAGCCAACCAGCATTTTTGACTGGATTTTTCTTTATCAGTGACTCTCATGTGGTAAAATTTCATTACTTTTATTCTGGAAGCATTTTCCTTGTAGACCAGTGTTATGTTTGTGTTGAAAGTGTGGTAATCAAACATGGTTATCATGATGATTAGAATTTAAACAGTAATACTAAATGTCGGGAATTTTACTGCGGTTTATCATTATACTGGTAACTGTTACATCCCTACTTCACATATGTGCAGGTCAGCAGTGTGGACACCGATGCAGCCCCAGACCATCACAGATGATAAGGTGACATCTGTTACTGAAAATGTTTGACGTGTAGAACCTGAAAATAAGCTGAAACATGAGCTGGATTCTATCTATCTATCTATCTATCTATCTATCTATCTATCTATCTATCTATCTATCTATCTATCTATCTATCTATCTATCTATCTATCTATCTATCTATCTATCTATCTATCGTTCTATATCCATCTATCGTTCTATCGTTCTATAGTTGTTCATAATTTAATAATAAAAATGAAGTTGCTCAGTGGAAAACAATGAAAATCTTTGCCTTTTTTGTATTTTCTCAGTTTAATAAAGATTCAAACAAATGAAAAAAATGCATATCTTAGTTTTATTATTTCTTTTTAATTGTTTTTCTTGGAAATAGGCTTTATAATGTGTGAGAATGTTCCCTGCTTCACTACTTCTTACTACTTCTTCCTTTCTCTTCCTACTTTAACACCTTAAAACCGAAACAACAGAAACAAAACCCACACTGATCATGTGACTGCTGACAGTAGAAGAACTAGACTTGCTGATACAGAAAATACATGGTTGTATTTTTGTTTATTGCTCATAAAAAAGTGAGAAGTCAAGCAAAAAAAAAAATTGCATCTGACTAATAGACTTGAAATGAAATCTAGTCAGAAGTGTCAGAGTAGGTCTTTGAAGCATATTTCAGTGGCAAACAACATCACATGATATTGTGGAGCCAATGAAAATGTCGAATAAAAAACTTCACTCCTAATTATTTTATTCAGATTATGTCTTAGTATTCTTTTCATTGTATTGTTTGTCTGGTTTCATTGTTATTTGTTCCTAAAAAAAATATGCAAATCTAAAAGTAATGGTGTTTACAAACCTGGTTAATGTTGACATCAGTGTGCCATAAATATGAAACAAAAAAAAAAACCAAAACTTCACTCCAATGTGCAAATCAGTTTTCAGTGTCAGGAACAGAACAGAAGCATTCTGACACCTTTTCTCCACACAGTCGAACCTCTCTTTAATCTGTAGTTAATGTTCCATAGTACTCTCATGTTGTTGTTTTTATACTGACAGTCAATAAAAACTTTGAGCTATAAATGTCTGCATATTTCTGCTTGTAGGGGGTTGTAATTATTCATTGTGGATTTATTGATGCCTTAGTGCTGGGGTAGTTCAGAAAATGATGAGTTGTCACGGTTCATTGCACATGGGTTGGTCTCTTTGCAGAAGTGGACCAAATACACACTGAGCAGTACTCAGTGGGTATCTGCACAATCTGAGGATTGGTTTGGAAGGCCGATATAAAGGCCCAAAAAAGGCCACCGTTGTTAGTCCAGTGAACGGCATCATGCCACGTCTATCACGTGAACAACATCTCTGGTCACTGGGTATGGGGGAGGCCGGTTTGAGCTCCAGTAGCATCAAAGGTGGTTGGGGTCCAGCTAACCCAGCCTCAGGACGTATATGACAAACGGGTCAGCGGTAAGGCCAAGCAAATTTTAAACTGCCCTGATCACCCACTTTTTGGGGAGTTTAATTTGCTCCCCTCTGGTCGCCGTTTTAGGCTTCCTCAACTGAGAACCGGACGGGCTAGGGACTCCTTTATTAGGAATCTGAATTCAAGTAGCTGATATCTAGTTTTTTGTTTTTTTTTTCTTTTTCTTCATACGTCAATTTTTAAAATCTTTTTATGTGATTATTTATTTTTGAAAGCCCATGGCCATATGGCAATTAACTTGTGTACTGCCCTACTGGACCTTTTTTAACTTGTGTTGGGAAGGGGAGTGGCTCATTGTGTGTTGTCTTGTATTGTGTAATTTTATTGGGGTGGCATCTGGGGGGGCTGTTTCTGCGTATGTGCTTATGTGTTTATGACCCCTGCTGCACACCGAATTTCCTTTTCTAAGGATAAATAAAGTTGAAAGTTGAGTCATACAGCCAGGCGTAGCCAGGCAGCAGCTGATCCAGGCACTACAGCAAGAGTGGAACAGGATTCTGCAGGACACCATCCGACGCCTAGTCCAAAACATGCGCCAACGAATCGCCGCCTGCATCAAAGTAAACGGAGGCCATACCTGGTATTGACTGTTGGGACTTCGTGTTTGGCAGGTGCCATTTTCTTTTGTTAAGTTTTTTGTTTTGAAATGATTCTTGAAACTTTTGATTTTTGTTACTGTATGCCCATATCCTAAACAAATGATTCATTTGAAAAAATTCCAGTTCAGGGTTTCAAAATAAAAATTATGTCGAAAAATATGGTCTCAAAGTTTTCATTGACTGCGAGTGTACTTTCATGTCATTTTAATCTGATAATGTACGTTGTTGTCCATTTATGTTGAAATCTTGATCATCGACGGTGCACAATGATGCATTAGAACTGATGTGTTAAAATGTAGAGAGTAAAATTTAAAAAGCTGTCAAATAAATCAAGTACAGATACCTAAAAATACTACTGAAGTACAGTAATTATACTTCACAACAGTAATGTTATGGTGGTGAGATAAGAGACTTTATTGTCAGTGTATTTCCATGCAATGAAATTTGGGTGCAGCTCCATAAAAGAGTCCATTTATACATACACATACTGTTCCTACTGTTCATACTGATAACACTGTTCATACTGTTAATACTGATAATACTGTTCATACTGATAACTGCACCTATTCATACTTTATCCAGTTTTTTATTCAATTAAGCTCTATGCTTATGTTACTTTGATAAATTGTAGATTTTTTTTTTTTTTAATTATATTTTCTTGTCTTATTTTTTTCACTGCGGGTTTTTCATGAATTTCAGTCTCATTCCAGGTTTCATGCGTAATCCATCGTGTCCACTTGTGTTACATGCAGAACCTGCCCAGTTAAACACATAAATCAAGAATAATTTTGCAACAGCGGTCATTTTTGTGAAACACTCTGCTTTTTGCATAATTAGTTCAATTCCAAAAATGTACCTGTGAGAGAATAAAAAGATATTCAAAAAAATAGTAGAGCGTAATTTTCATGTCCTTTTCACCGTGTTACATGCAGATTTTTGTATAAAAATAATATAAAAATTTAATGAATTTTTGATAAAATACTGGGTACAAAAATAGGACCAAAACTGGGACATGAAAAACTACCTATAGGTGTCAGTGCATTTGATCTGGACCACATGGCTGTAAATGGTCTTATATAGACTATAAATAAAGACACTGTTAAGTTTGAAGATCCCAGTGGTTTTTCTAATCCAAACATTTAGGTTTTTCATGAATCTCAGTTTCACTCCAGGTTTCGTGTGTAACCCATGGTGTCTACTCATGTTACATACAGAACCTGCCCATTTAAACACAAATAAATCACAAATGATTTTGCAACAGCGGTCATTTCTGTGAAACACTCTGCCTTGCATAATTATTTCAATTCCCAAAATGTACCTGTGAGAGAAGAAAGAGATATTCAAAAAAATTGTAGTACATAATTTTTGTCTCCTTTTGACCGTGTTACATGCAGATTTTTGTATAAAAATGATATAAAAATAAAATAAGAATTTAATGATTTTTTTTTTAATTAAATATTGGGGCCAAAATTGAGACATGAAAAACTATCTATAGGTGTCAGTGCATTTGATCTGGGCCACATGGCTGTAAATGGTCTTATATATATAGATAGATTAAATAGAATAGAATAGAATAGAATAGAATAGAATAGAATAGAATAGAATAGGACAGACAGACAGACAGACAGACAGACACAGAATTTGATGATCCTAGTGGTTTTTCTAATCCAGACATATGGGTTTTTCATGAATTTCAGTCTCATTCCAGGTTTCGGGTGTAACCCATCGTGTCCACTTGAGTTACATGCAGAACCTGCCCAGTTAAACACATAAATCACAAATGATTTTGCAACAGCGGTCATTTTTGTGAAACACTCTGCCTTTTGCATAATTAGTTCAATTCCCAAAATGTACCTGTGAGAGAATAAAAAGATATTCAAAAAAACAGTAGCGTGTAATTTTCGTGTCCTTTTCACCGTGTTACATGCGGATTTTTGTATTAAATATAATGTAAAATAATTTTTAAAAATGTGTTTTATCTGAAAAATAGTTTCTCTTTTATCTCAGTATTTCTTTATTTTTAAAACAGACCCAAAGTGCTTCCAAACTTGCTTCATAACATTAGTCGACATCTGGTGTGAATTTTTAGCCCCTCATAGAACCAGTTCCATAGAAGCAGTCGAATATTATTGCACATTATAATTTGGCCGTTTGGGCTTTCAGTGCAGCGTTCAGTATTGTTATGGCTCTGGTAAAGAAACTGTTCATTAGTGTTGTGTTGCAGGATATGACTGACCTGTGGTGAACACTGAGCACACCCAGTTGCACAGTACAACACACTCCACTGAAGGTGAAACACAGCATTTCCACAGAACACGCTCATCAGGAAATGTCACCTTTTTCAACCACAAAGTCTAAACCATCCTATGTTCAGTGAGCGGACTGACTGCTTCTATTTCACTTTCTGAATCAGGCACAAACACTAATACAGGGTTCTCAAACTCATTTTCTTTCAGGTTCCACATTCAGCCTGATTTGATCTACAGTGGGCCGGAGCAGTCAAATAATAACAGAATAACCTAGAAATAATGACAACTCCAAATGTTTGTCTTTTTTTAGCGTAGAAAAACAAACAAACATTAAATTATGAAAATACTTACTTTTATAAACCATCCAAACAACAATGATGTGAATGACCTGAAAAAAACCTGAAATTTCTCAAGAAAAATAAGTGCATTTTTAACACTATTCTGCCTCCACTTCTCATTTCTACATGTGCATTATGGATCAGATCTACAAAGACACTAAACACTGAGGAACAGGTGGAAAATAGTTCAAATTGTGCTGAATTTTCTTCAGACATTTCAGGCTGGTCATATTTGTTCAAGTTATTCACATTTTATTGTTACAGGATAGTTTGTAAATGTAAATATTTTCATAATTTAATGTTATTTTTTTGCACTTTGAAGTTGTCATTATTTATCGGTATAATGTAATATTTTTTTCACATCAAACCGAGAAGAAAATCTGGAGTCATTCTTTTTTGTCGGTTCTTCTGCTGTTATTATCTGACTGTAGATCATATTGGTCTGTATGTGGAACCTGAACTAAAATGAGTTCCGCAGCCTTGACTGTGAAATTTTTTGCACTTTGTAAATTCATCCCACGGGCCGGATTGGAACCTTTGGCGGGCCGCATTTGGCCCCTGGGACACATGTTTGACACCCCTGCACTATTATCTTTCATAATTTGGGGTTGACTGTAAAAAGATGCAAATGTGTTGCAATAGCATGGGTTCTCTTACTTCATTTCATTGTAGCCGCACACCTTCTTGGACAAACCAAGGAGATCTTTAGCGTATTTCTCCTCGATCGATGCTCTGAAAAAAAAAAAAAAGTCAGAACAGGAAGTATGTGCTAGAGCATTTATCTTATGATTGTAATTTTTCATTAGTTTATGTTTCATTAAAGGGGAAGTTCCCAGATTATAGATACAGTCAAATGTCAAAGTATGAATTACATAATACACAACAAGATTTATATGGAACTGAACCCATAAAGACCCAAACATCTACTGATCTAATATGTCTAATACCTGTTGATCCACTAATCCTTTCAATACATGGAAATAACTGGTGTAAAATACAGTTTGTCATCTTTTCGTGGTCATCAGATATGACCTATGAAAACACCGTCATCTTCTACAACATTGATTCACCAGTAAAACCCATGGAGTTGGATCAGTGACAGTGGATGGACAACCTCATTTTTACATTCAAATATTGATATCTTTGCTGAAGAAGTCATTTTTTCTTCAGTTTTCACTGTTTTTGATATAATAATAATAATAACTTTAATCTGAGTTTTTGATGAAAATCGACGTGGTCAGTGAGTTCAGTATGGGAAAATACATGATTTTCACTGAAAAAATGCAAAATACAGAGGATAATATTAGAATAAATGATGATAAATTACTTAAGAATGGTTAAATAGAGAGGAAAAATTCATTTGGGAACTGCAACAAAAGTTTTACAGTACGGTCAGATTTTCCAGATGATGTTATATTAACTGTAAATTAACCCATAAAGACCCAAACATCCACCAACAAACCAAATCACCAACTGATCTGAACTGTTTAATACCTGTTGATCCACTAATCCTATCAATCCATGTAAATAATTGGTGTAAAATACAGTTCGTCATCTTTTCATGGTCATCAGATACAGTATGACCTATTTGGACGTTCAGAGGCTCTGTAGTTACCATGGAAACACCGTCATCTTCTACAACACTGATTCACCAGTAAAACCCATGGAGTTGGATCAATGACAGTGGATGGACACACTGGGTTTATGTTCAGTTAATGAGAGATTTTGCTGAAAAAGTCACTTTTTCTTCAGTTTTCTCTGTTTCTGATCTAATAAACCTCAACTTTAATCTGAGCTTTTATGAACATCTACATGATCAGTGAATTAAATATAGGAAAATACCTGATTTTCACTAAACAAATGCAAAATACAGAGGAGAATATTAGAATAAATGGTGATAAATCACTTAAGAAAGGTTCAATAGTCAAATTCATTTGGGAACTAGCACAAAAGTACCACTGGGTCTGTTTGGGTTAAAATACCAAATGGGTCAAATACATGAATGCACTTACAAACTAAGTGAGACAGATTGTTCTGTACATTTTTCCCACTTTATATTTTTATGCGCAAGTTATATTCACACAATTTGAGAGTCGATGGAAAAGCGACTACTGTCTTGTAATGTCTGTGGTAATTACCAAAAATAGTCACTTGACTGATAAAGGGTTAAAAACATCATATTTGACTCATTTCTTACACTCTTTATTTACACATACTCCATCCACGCAGCACAGCAGATTGGGTTTGTCTTTATTTCTAACATGGTTCCTCTGTCTCATTAAGTGTGACGGCTGCTGCAGACTCACATATGATGTGGTTTTCAAATTACTTACAAATGCAAACACTAGGGAACTTCTAACATCGTCCTTTCATATGGCTGGGCCTGGATTTGATTTCACCAAAGTGTTCTGTCTCTTCAAAACACTTTTTTTTTTTCTACCGCTACAGCAGTTTAAGACGTCTGCAGCAGCATGTGGGAACGAAGGAAAGACAAAACCATCACAAAAACTAAAAATAGACAAAGATTAATTATTACCCCAGGAACAAAAGACTCACAATTTAAAAGTCAAACTTGATAAATGACTCTGTCATAAAATCATTATAGATTATTGGAAGTGTAAAATGCAAACCAAAGGGTTGTGAGTTAGCAACTTTTTTCTGTTCCTGATTTGAAACAAATTCGCAATAAAGTCAGATATGAAATACTTTCTCCTTTTACGTCTGAAACATTTGCACTTTATGATAATGATTTCTAAGCCCAAGGCACGTCACACTTGCAAGACGCTTGGTTAAGTTCCTCTATTTGATTATTGTAAGTGGGGCTGTGTACTGGCAACAATCTGCAAATACAATACAAATCACAATACTAGGATCACGATACAATATATCACGATATATCACAATACTGTTAACAAGGTGATTTTTTTTTTGTTTCTTTTTTTAAAAGATTATTTCCTGGGAAAAACTTATAGTGCAGGATTTGGATAAATAAAGGTTTAACACGTGGCTTTACCAGTACAAAAAACAAACAAATAAATAACTAAATAAATATAGTTTTACAGACATTACATATTTAAGATCCTGCTCAGATGTTCATATTCTCTTGTGAAAACAAAACATAGTGTTCAGTCCCTGAATCATCCAACATCAGAACATTATTTTTGTGCATTCACAATAAAAAAAACCAAACATCTGCCTCTTTCAGACAGTAAAAAGGGATTTTAGGATGCCTGAAATAACCGTTATCAGTTTCAAAAAACTACATTTATGACCTGCAACATCACAATACAACTGTTGTAGAATACAAACAACAGAACAAAATACCCATGTGAATATAGAAATAAGAGCATGATAAACAAAAAAGAAAAACAAAAAATTAAAATGAATCTCCGCCATGTCTGCATTTGAATAAATACTTTAAAATATCAATACAGTATCATGAAGTGAAATATCGCGATGTATTGCAGAACCGATATTTTCTTACACCCCTGATTGTAATTAATTATAGTTCATTTTCATATCAGTTTCCTGCTCTGACACCTGTCCTCCCTTCAGATCCACCATATTGTAGCAAAAGTGAAACCTTTACCACAGCTTTACAGATTTAGTCCACTGAGACACCAAACCAACCACTGCCATATACACATATTGTGTGTGTAATGTTGCTTTGTGTAACCTGAACCTAATGTAGAGTCATGGAAAAAATTATTAGACCATCAAAAGTCATCAAAAACAATAGTTATGCAATCCAGTCCTAACTCCTGTGTGGATCATGTGACTAAAACAGACAGAAAAGAAAACATGGAATGAATAAAAGCACTGTTTTTATCAGTACAATGACACAGATACTGATGGAAGAACTGAAGTGATTTTGTTTTTTTGTTTTTTTTATCAAGAAAACATGTTAAATGGATAGATATCAGCTCTGAAATTAAACTACTATGAGCTATTTTTGTTGTTATCATTATATTTATACAAACAGATGGACCTTTAGTTGGACCAGGCACTAAAATGAACAAGAAACTGAAGAAAACAAGGGGTGGGCTAAGAATTTTTTCCATGACTTTATGTTCATGCTATAATTTCAGTTAACTTTTTTTAAGATGATAGTTAATATGATCATCTGGAAAATCTGACTGTACTGTAAATTAAAGTAGTATTCTTACTTTAACCCATAAAGACCCAAACATCTACTGATCTAAAATGTTTAATATCTGTATCTATATCATTACATGTAAATAATTGGTGTAAAATACAGTTCTTCATCTTTTCATGGTCATCAGATATGACCCATTTGGATGATCAGAGGCTCTGTAGTTACCATGGAAACACTGTCATCTTCTACAACATTGATTCACCAGTAAAACCCATGGAGTTGGATCAATGACAGTGGATGGACACACTAATTTTTACATTCAAATATTGACATCTTTGCTGAAAAAGTCACTTTTTCTTAGATTTTTGCTGTTTTTGATATAATAATAATAATAATAATAATAATAATAATAATAATAATAATAACATTAATCTGAGTTTTTGATGAAAATCTACATGATCAGTGAATTAAATATGGGACAATACATGATTTTCACTGAAAAAAATGCAAAATACAGAGAATAATATTAGAACAAATTATGATAAATTACTTAAGAATGGTTAAATAGAGAGGAAAAATTCATTTGGGAACTGCAACAAAAGTTTTACAGTACAGTCAGATTTTCCAGATGATGTTATATTAACTGTAAATTAACCCATAAAGACCCAAACATCCACCAATGAACTGAATCACCAACTGATTTGAACTGTTTAATACCTGTTGATCCACTAATCCTATCAATACATGTAAATAATTGGTGTAAAATACTGTTGATGATGGACACACTTGTTTTTATGTTCAGTTATTGATATTTTTGCTGAAAAAGTCACTTTTTCTTCAGTTTTCACTGTTTTTGATATAATAATAATAACTTTAATCTGAGTTTTTGATGAAAATTGACATGATCAGTGAATTCAATATGGGAAAATACATGATTTTCACTGAAAAAATGCAAAATACAGAGGATAATATTAGAACAAATGATGATAAATTACTTAAGAATGGTTAAAGTTTTTATGTTCAGTTACTGATGTTTTTGCTGAAAAAGTCACTTTTCCCTTCAGTTTTCTCTGTCTCTGATGTGATAACCTACTTTAATCTGAGGGTTTATGAACATCTACATGATCAGTGAATTAAATATAGGAAAATGCGTGATTTTTACTGAAAAAATGCAAAATACAGAGGATAATATTAGAATCAGTGGTGATGCATCATTTCAGAAAGGTTAAAATAGAGAGAAAAACATGTTTGGGAACAGTCATAAAAGCAGCCCTGGGTCTTCATGGGTTACAGTCAGAGTCCTTCTGTCGTTTACAGTACGTTGTGTGTGCTGTACCTTGCTTTCATGAACTCCTCCACCTCTTTGCACGTCCTCCTGCAGTCGCTGTGATACTGGATAATGGCATCGTAACCTGCTGTGCTGGTCAGGTCCGTGTTCTGTTCATAATAAAATGGAACTAAATGACTGTTCCGTCTGTTTGAAGAGGCTGCATCATTTACTGTATTAGTTCACTTCAAAACAGAAAGGACAGACTTTTACCACAAACCACTTCTATTATTCCTGGAACCCCAGTCCTGTACTATAAAGAGGACGTGTCTAAACTTGAATGTTTCTCTAAATTCACACCATGATGTCAAAAGCATCACAGCATGCAGACACAAAATCCACATTTTAATGCTGGGAATCAACACACAGAGTGTAAATTGATGTTTTGAGCTGCACCTCTCTATCATTTGGATCAGATGAAGGCCTGTAATCATCAGTCTGTTCAAATACTGTAGGAGCTATCTGTCTGTTTAAGTTAATTTATCTTTTTGGTTTACTAGTTTAGTAGTTTTTGCTAATTGTTTATTTTGTTGTTTGTTTAATATTTAGATGATATTTTTTGATTTTCATGGTTGTTGCTTTCATTCTTTGGTATTTAGCATCTTTTTGTTTTGTGTTTTCTTATTGGTTTAGACCGTGGGCACCTGGGTATAAATAGGGAGCACCAACTTAGACCAGCATGCACCTGGGTGGGCCCAGGGTTTTATACCAGATAACCAGAAACCAGTCATTCACAGTCAGACAGGATGAGCAGGACAGACAGCACAAAAGGCCTTGTTTGTTGTTTGCCTTAAAAATCCTAAAAATAATCCACTTGAACTACATCTATGATATGGACACTGTATTTTTGACTGCGTAAACCACAAACCCATGGTGCATCTAGTGGTTATTTGAGTTCTGTTACAGTCTTGAGTTCAGTCACCTTTAAGTTTCTTTCTTTTTTTTGTCTTTTTTTTTCTATTGTTTGATTTTTTGTGTATTGTTTATCATTATAATTATAATTTTTCTATTGTTTGATTTTTTTATTTGTGTATTATTTATTATTATTTTTATTTTTGTTTCATGTTTTGTATTATGTCTGTGTCTGAAATAAACTAACCTAAAACCTAAGTTGATTTAATTTTGATGAAAAAAAGACGCTACAACTGCACTACGGACTTTACTACAGTATTAACCCTTTGATCCATGAATTATGAGAACCGTAGTCGAGATTTTCTTTTTTTTCCCTGAGTGTTTTTATTCCTCTTTAGACATGAAAAAACCAATGTGACTGAATTTTTTTAACCCTTTCATGCATAGTGGTCACTACAGTGGACAGCTGATCAAAGGTGTTTTCTTGTATATTTATGGATTTGTTGTTTTGTGCATCATCCCATACACTGCAATTCATACCATTACTGTAACTTTGCTGTTCTAGATAAACCTGATCTGCACTAACATGTTGGAGTGTAAAAAATTGCTAATTGTTACTGACTGTAATAAACAGTTTTGGGTTTTTTTTTCTAAACAAAAAGTTGTTTGTCTTTTTGCATATTATCTCCATGCAGATGTATTAAAATGTGAGAAAACATCAGATTAGCAGCATTAAAAATGTTTTTTATTTCATAGTTTTCACATAGTATATCAGTAAATGCATGTTTCTTTGCTTCTAAAATCAAACGCATGGTGTCCAGCTGAGTGAACATTTTTGTAACTCCTTGATTTAATAGAGTCATAAAAAATCCATCGCTTTTTTTTTTTCATGCCTAAAGAGGAATAAAAACACTCTGGAAAAAAATCTTGATTAAGGTTTTCATAATTCATGCATGAAAGGGTTAATGAACCTATTTTTTATGGAGTTACAAAAATGTTCACTCAGCTGGACACCATGAGTTTAATTTTTGAAGCAAAGAAACACGTCTTTAAAATGCATTAACAAAAGTGATATACTGTGTGAAAACTATGAAATAAAAACATTTTAATGCAGCTAATCTGATGTTTTCTCAGTTATTACTCACTTCATGGAGATGATATGCCAAAAAAAACCCCAACTTTTTGTTTAACCCTCCGGTACCCGAGTGTGCCTTTTAGGCACACTTTGCACTTCATGTTAAAAAACTTCATATTATTTTTCACAATTTAAATATGGTTAGAATTCAAAAGTTGTTCATTTTTGCATGATCTTTCAAATTCTGGCCACCAACTCAAATGTGCACATTGTAAACAAAAGAAAATGACCAGACTAGCATCTGTCTGCCAAGTGTGCCGAAAATGCACTATTCCTTCCATTTGATCTGTATGATTAGGGCTGAGCTGGATTTACTAAATAAAATCAAATTAGAGCAGAAAAATAAATCAATATATAATATTTAATAGTTTGATTTATAGGTATGCATTTTTGGCACACTTGGTGACAGATGCTAGTGTTTTTGAACATTTGACCTAGCGCCAAAAATAATAATGCAAATTAACCAATGTTGTTGTTAATCATTGACATATGCCAGGATGAAAAAATCAAATATAATGTGATCCACTTTTTATGTAGTATATTGAAAAAGAAAATATTTTTTGTGTTTTTTTGCATAAAAAAAAAAAACTGTTTGTTTACATTACAAACACTGCATTTAAAGGGTTAAAAAATGTGACAATTATTGAGTATTTGGTATTTTTATTTACAGCTCAAGTTGATGAAATAGAAAAAATTGTAAAAGAATTAAAAACAAACTCTATGAAAATGTTTTTGACATTCTTCCACAAGTGTTCCAAAAAGGCACACTTGGTGCTTAGTGAGGGCCCTGCTGGACGGGATACCGGAGGGTTAAGAAAACTGTGAATTACAGTCTATAACAATAAGCAAATGATTTACACTCAAACATGTTAGTGCAGATTAAGTTTATCAAGAACAGCAAAGTTACAGGAATGGTATGAATTGCAGTGTATGAGATGGTGCATTTTAGCATTCACTGTGTTGGCTGATATGCAAATAAAACAACAAAAGTCATGAATATACAAGAGAACAGCTGGAGAATAGCTGTCCACTGGAGTGACTGCTATGCATGAAAGGGTTAAAAACATAAGGACAGCTTTCAGTACTACTAGAAACTAGCAAGGAAGTGAAAAAATGTGAACAAAAATGGTGGCCATATTCCCACTAAAACTTAGATTTAAATAAAAATAATAATAATAAAAAATAAATAATAAAAAACTGAGAAATGATGAAAACCATAACTTACTGTTACACATGACATATTTTACTCATCATCTATAAACAATGAATGGACTGAATGAATCTAAACTCACCCAGAAGTAGTCTTTAAAGTGCAGGTTCTTCATAGTTGGAAGCAGGTGAACTGGTCTGTTCCCTGTCTGTCACTGGCTCTGGTCTGTGTGGGACTGAACCTGTCAACTAATACACGCTCTGTGGGAGGGGCACGCGCGGACGTGACGCAGCGGTGATGAAAAGTGAAGTTTGTCTGGTCTACCGGTTCATGGTGTTAGGATGGATGGAGTCTGCTGCTGCCATCTGCTGAACACACACAGTAGATGCATTTACAAAGCACTTATTACCCCACATTCACATTTTGGGTAATTTTTTTTTCAGCACACACAGAAATGAGGTCATAGCAACCCTGACCTTTGACCTTTGGCCACTAAAAGCTAAGATATAGATTATAGTTGTAAACATAATGGGGACACAGACGTATATTACAGGTGCCAAAAATCCGGCCCACCAAAGGGTCCAGTCCGGCCCTGGGGATGAATTTGTGAAATGCAAAAATTCCACTGAAGATATTAATCCTTTTATTCCAGGTTCCACATTCAGACCAATTCAATGTCAGTAAAATACTATCGTAATAACATATAAATAATGAAAATTTCAGATGTTTGTCTTTGTAAATGTAAATATTTTCATGTATTTACACTAAAACAAAGTATAATTTTGCAAAAAAATGTGAATAACCTGAAATGTCTTAAGAGAAGTAAGTACAATTTTAACAATATTCTGCCTGTTACTAAATGTTTTGTGTTTGTAGATCCACTGTGATCTGTAAGTTATAATGAACATGTGTGAATGATAAACGAAGGCAGAATATTATTAAAATTACCCTTATTTTTTCAGTTTGTTCATGTTATTCACATCTTTTGAAAGGATAGTTTGTAGATGTAAACCTTTTCATAATGTAAATTTACTTTTTTCGCTCTAAAACATAGAAAAAAGTTTGGAGTTGACATTTTTTATATATTATTCTGTTATTATTTTCCTGGTTCAGCCCACTGCAGATCAAATTTAGCTGAATCTGGCCTGTGAACTAAAAGGAGTTTGACACCCCTGACATACATAATAGACACACCGTCTTGTACATATGAGATGTCGATCAATATTATTATCATAAACAAAAACTAACAAACAAAACATTTTTGTTAACTGAAATAAATAAAAACTATTAAAAAAAAAAAGAACAAAAACTAACTTAATCTGTATTGTGTGTTTACAAAACTAACTAAAACGTATAAAAATTATGGATAAAATTCCCTTCGTTTTCGTCTTTGTCAGTGTCAGACTGATATTAAATTGATTTATTTCTCTCTAGTAATTTTCTGTGCTGTCACCATATGACACTTGACGGTCCGTCACTTGTGGTTTCCAGTCGTCTTCTGGTCCCACTCTACCTGGAAACATGGAGACTAAAGTTGGGAGAAAGCAGCAGAGTCCTGTCTGGGATTTATTTGAATAAGACGACAGAGAAGAAGAGAAAAGATATAAAATAAACTAAAACTAAGCATTTCAAAAAAAAAACAAAAAACGAAAACTAATAAAAACTAGCAAACCTGCTCTAAAAACGAATTAAAACTAACTGAACTAGAGAAAAAAAAAGTCAAAACTAATAAAACTAAACTATAATGAAAAATACAAAACTATTATAACCTTGATGTCGATGCATTAATAAAAAAAATAAAATAAAATAAAAAAATTAACCCTTTCATGCACAGCGGTCACTACAGTGGACAGTTATTCTACAGCTGTTGTCTTGTATATTCATGAGTTTTGTTGGTTTATTTGCATTTCAGTCAACACAGTGGACACTTATGCATCATCCCATACACTGACATTCATACCATTACTGTAACTTTGCTGTTCTTGATAAACCTGATCTGCACTAACATACATTATATATATATATATATATATATATATATACACACACACACACATTTTATATATATATATATATATATATATATATATATATATATATACACACACACACACACATTTTATATATATATATATATATATATATATATACACACACACACACATTTTATATATATATATATATATATATATATATATATATATATATATATATATATATATATATATATACACACACACACACATTTTATATATATATACATAATATATATATATACACACACACACACATTTTATATATATATATATATATATATTATATATATATATATATATATACACACACACACACATTTTATATATATATACATAATATATATATATATACACACACACACACATTTTATATATATATATATATATATATATATATATATATATATATATATATATATATATATACATAATATATATATATACACACACACACACATTTTATATATATATATATATATATATATATATATATATATTTTTTTTTTTTTTTTTTTTTTTTTTTTTTTTTTTTTTTTTACTGTAAATCAATTGCTAATTGTTATCAGGTTGTAACAGTTTCTTTTTTTTTGGCGTATTATCTCCATGAAATGAATAATAACTAGTATTAGAGTGTGTAAAATTGTGAGAAAACATCCGATTAGCTGCATTAAAAAATTTTTATTGCATAGTTGTCTATATCACTTTCTGATATTAGGTTTCAAATACATGTTTCTCTGCTTCAAAAATTAAATACGTCGAGTGGCCATTTTTCTAACTTCCTAAAAAAAAAACCCCAACTCAATTGCATTGGTTTTTTCATGCCTGAAAAGGAATAAAAACACTCAGGAAAAATATATTGGGTAAGGATATCATAATTCATGCATGAAAGGGTTGAGAATACATCAATCTGTTGTCTTTATTTTTTATTTTTTTGTTTGATTTGTTCTGTTTCTTCTACTTTTGTATATAAGAAAACAATTTAGAAAAAAAGTATGTTTCTGTTAAATAATTAAAACTATACTATATGATATTTTCATGAAAAACAACTCCATATTTATCAGTGTCCAGACCTGAGCATCACTTGGTGTCATGTGACTCATGCCTGTGTAGGCACATAAATCTAATAAACATGTGTTTTGTACTCTCTGGATGTTGCAATAAAACACCCAGTTGTTGACAATAACACTGTTGTTACCAGGAGCGCACCCTTACCTGTTGTAACCATGTGACCACTCTGCTCTGCGCCGTGAATGAACCACTGTGATTGTGAAACCAGTTTTACTCTATTTCCTGAACTCCTTTTTTTGTTGTTTTAATGAAGGGAATTCATTGGCCCGGTGTTTCCATTTTCACATTTGACAGAACATTCTGTGCAGAGAACAAGAAAAGGAAAGGAAGTAATACGCAGTGTTTTTGTTACAAAGCTGTGGAACAGAATCAGTACGATACACACAAAAACAGAGCGTTATTATTGTATCGTGGACAGTTGTGGTTAATTACTGTTATGCAAAAGTAATACGGCTTTAACCTCCTCAGACCCAGGAAATGTCAGCAAAGTACCAGCTTTTTTAGTTTTTATTAAATCAGTGCCTATATTGGAAACATCGTGATGCAACAGTTTTTTCAGATGCAGTTTTTAACATTTTTATGGAATGTCCTTTGTGGTGGACACTTTTCTTTGATTATGACCTTCTCACTGTTTTCACTTTACATGTGAAACTTTTCTGACACGGATCCGTCATCGACTGCTTTGTGTGCACACACTTTGGTTTTCTACAGGTGGATTAAGTCACAGCAGCACAGGTAACTGAATATACAGTGTCGTGGAAGTTACTTCCAAACTGTACTTTACAGATTACTTGTTATACTTCCCACTCCTTTCTGAATGTGCAAATAATAATAATAATAGATTGGATTTATATAGCGCCTTTCTAGACACCCAAAGCGCTTTACATTATTGACCCATTATTCATTCGCTCTCACATTCTCCCTCTGGTGGTGGTAAACTACATCTGTACCACAGCTGTCCTGGGGCAGACTGACAGAAGCATGGCTGCCATTTTGCACCTACAGCCCCTCTGACCACCACCAAACATTCATACACCAGTGTGAGTGGCACTGGAGGCAAGGACGGTGAAGTCCAAGGACACAACAGACTGACTAGGACAGAGCGGGATTTGAACTGCCAACCCTTCGGTTATTGGACAACCCACTCTACCAACTGAGCCACAGCCACCCCAAATAAAGTCATACTTTGTTTTAATGCTGTTACCCCCCCCCCCCCATATAAAGGTGTCCAGGAGAGGGAGGGGTGTCACACCTCTTCAGTCCCCAAAAGCATACAACGAAAAAGGTTTCTCACTAAAGCCAGTTTATTCAAGGCTGCTTTCTTTAAACAAGGTGTTTACAAAAAAATGAAATAAAGTAATCTGGGTGAGTACAGTTGGACAAAGGTGGTACCAAAATAAATAAAAAAACTCAGCAAATCAAAACCAAACTAACTGGTGACCCCTGCACTAGCAAAAGAAACTGCTGGGACAAAAAAAACCCAAAAAAACATCTACCTCCTTGCTAGTCCCAAAAAAAAAAAAAAAAGTACAGAGGGTGGTACCAACCAACTAATCTAGTGTGTATAACCTAAAACAGTCTTCAGTGCAGTGCATAGGGTACCCCGTCTGAACTAAACCCAACTCGACTCACCACAGAAGAACAAAGGTAGGACACAAAAGAGCAAAATGGCTCTGACAACGCATGGACAGAAACAAGAGCAGCCCAGACAGAGGCAGGGCTGGATTTATAGTGTCTGTGGCCGGTCAGGATCGGACTGCTCCGCCTTCCTTCACCTGAGCCGGCCCCTTCAGGTGCAGCCCCGGAGGAAGTCCCAGAACCAGGCCCACACCCCGACGACCAGGCCACCCCCGACCTAGTGAACAGAAGGGGAGGAGAAACACACACACATACATACCCATGCCCTCAGGCGTGTAACAAATGCACTGTATGTAGATGTTTTTTCATCTTTTCTTGTAATCTGTTTTATTTCTAAGGACTAAGTAGGATTACTTTGTTGTTGCATATTCGAAATAAACTTCACTAGAAGAACAAAATAAACTTGTTACTGTCATTTAACCTCCTGAGACCCAGGAAATGTCAGCAAAGTACCAGCTTTTTTTGTTTTTTATTAAATCAGTGTCTATATTGGAAACATCATGATGCAACAGTTTTTTCAGATGCAGTTTTTAACATTTTTATGGAATGTTCTTTGTTGTGGACAGTTTTCTTTTCTTTTTTTTGTGTAAAGTTGTGAAATTCTTGTCCACAAATATGGACAGAAAACCCATAGCTGGGTCTGAGGAGGATAAGGTGGAATTATGTTAAAAAAAAAAAACAACAACATGTAAAATGCAGCTCATGGGCAATAAACAGCAAAATATCGACTGTATGTGGTGGAAACAATTCCCATTTCCATTCACTGTAGCTTTTACTTTAGAATAGAATAGAATAGAATAGAATAGAATAGAATAGAATAGAATAGAATAGAATAGAATAGAATAAATAGCCTTTATTGTCACTGTGGGTACACTAGAATTAGGAGAACTTCCTGTGTAAAATAGTCACATGACCTCTGATCCTAAATATGAATATATGATGATCAGAGGTCATTCATATATAACATGACTAGAATTATATACATGTATTTAATCATCCTTTTCAGTCCCATGCCATAGTTTTACATATTATTTTATTTGGTGCAGTTGAATATTTTCCTGTTCATCCCATCTGTCACACTACAAGAACAAAACAACAGTACGAGCACATGTTGTATTTTACAGTGTTACATTTCACATAACGGCGTAAAACTATTATAAAGATTAGATTAAATAAGAGTTGGTGGACCCGGACTTTTGACGGATTCCTCACACATTAAATATTGTTGATGCTATCGTGAATAATATTTAAGCTTGTCCTCCTACAACAGTTCAGACCCGTTCATTCAGATCTGTCAGACAATGAAACATAAACATGATACAAATACACAAGTGGGTTTGAAGTTCTACTGTTCTGTCATCCTCTGGGTACCGCAGGCACATTAGTGAAGATAAACCCCAACAAAGAATGTGTTTAAGAAGTCCAAAAAATATGCAAAACCTCATGTAAGGTTAGGGCAAAAAACTGTATTTTAATTATGGAAAATTACCTTTTTTTTTTTAATGAGATGGTTATTTTCCGTTATTTAACAGTATTTTTTCGGCACCCCTGCAGCCGGAATAATACAATTTTTTGGGGTTTTTTTTATTTTATTTTATTTTATTTTTTTACAGTGCACACACACACACATGCTTTTCCCTATCCACTTTCATATCTTTTAAGTCACTTCTTAAAATGCATTTTTATAGACTTGCCTTCATGTGATGTTGTCTCTTTTTAATGTTTTTAATGTTGAATATTTAATTGTACCCTGTTTTGGTTATTCATTTATACTGACATACACAATGTTGTTTTATTCCACTCCTTCATTTGGCATTTGACGTTATTTCTGTCCTCTCCACTGTGATACATTCAAAGTTAGTCATGATTTCCTGTTTGCTGTACTCATCTCTTTTATTGTGTTGTTTTTTATGATTTTATTCTGCTGTTATGCACTTTTGCTTTGGCTGTCAAAGCACGTTGTAAACTCAGTTTTTAAAGGCGCTATATAAATAAAGTTATTATTATTATTCATTCATTCATTCATTCATTCATTCTTTTTCTGAACCCGCTTTATCGTCACTAGGGTCACGGGGGTCGCTTGGAGCCTTTCCCAGCTACATAGGGGCGAAGGCGGGGTACACCCTGGACAAGTCGCCAGTTCATCACAGGGCTATTATTATTATTATTATTATTATTATTATTATTATTATTATTATTATTATTATTATTATTATAATAGTGTAAGAAACAAAAGTGTATTCACTCAGATTCAAAGACATTTATTGGAGGAACATTTCATATACACAAGGCTACATTTCTTATTAAAACCCCTTATTTATTCTTTAATAGAATGTTATTGTTCATTATTAACCTCCTCAGACCCAGCTGTGGGTTTTCGGTCCACATTTTTGGACAAGAGTTCCACAACTTTAAACAAAAAAAAGAAAACTGTCCACCACAAAGGACATTCCATAAAAATGTAAAAACTGCATCTGCAAAAACTGTTGCATCATAATGCTTCCAACATAGGCATTGATTTAATAAAAAACAATAAAGCTGGTACTTTGCTGACATTTCCTGGGTCTTAGGAGGTTAAGCCACTCAACAATAAAAAAAAAAAAAAAAAAAAAAGCATGATACTGGCTTAAATACATAAACCGTCAGTGTTTGTCCTTTTCATTTTGTTGCTTTGACCCATTCTGTTAAATTATCTAAAGTTTTGAAAAAACATGACCCGGATATTCTCCTAGACATTTGTTGATGAACAGAACTGAGCAGCTCTTATGACTCAACACTGTTTAAGGACGTAAACCTGATAAGCGTGTTTAGTCTGATCTGCAGTGAAAACACCCTCTTTTTTGTATCTTCAGAATGTGGCAATAAAACAGCAGCTGAAAGAACAAAGTGTTTATCAGGAGCGAGGACCATGAACTCACAATCCTGGGATCCTTTTGTACAGTGGAGTGGACCGGGGGTCTCAAACATGCGGCCCGGGGGGTCAAATGTGAACCGCCAAAGGTTCCAATCTGAATTTACAAAGTGTCAAAATTCCACAGTTCAGGCTGTGGAACTCATTTTAGTTGCGGTTCCACACACAGACCAGTATGATCTACAGTCAAATAATAACAGCAGAAGAACCGACAAAAAAGAACGACTCCAGATTTTCTTCTCTGTTTGATGTGAAAAAAATAATATGACATTATGCCTATAGTTAGATAATGACAACTTCAAATTTTTGTCTTTGTTTTAGTGCAAAAAATAACATTAAATTATGAAAATATTACATTTACAAACTATCCTGTAACAATAAAATGTGAATAACCTGAACAAATATGAACAACCTGAAATGTCTAAAGAAAATAAAGCACAATTTTAACTCTTTCTTCTGTTCCTCAGTGTTTAGTGTCTTTGTAGATCTGATCCAGAATGCACATGGACAAATGAGAAGTGGAGGAAGAATATTGTTAAAATTGCACTGATTTTTCTAAAGAAATTTCAGTTTTTTCAGGTTATTCACATCTTTTTTTTTGTTTGGATAGTTTATAAAAGTAAGTGTTTTCATAATTTAATGGGGGGGGGGGGGGGGTTGAGTTGGAGTATTTGGAGTTGTCATTATTTATAGGTTATTAGCTGTTATTTTCCTGCTCCGGCCCACTGGAGGCTGAATGTGGAACCTGAACTAAATGAGTTTGAGAGCCTGTAGTAGATGAACTCAGTTCCTTCTGAAACTAATCTTATAATGTTTCCTACAGGTTTTAATGACTCGTATGTATTTCTGTTTTATCTGTTCATCAAAATATCATATAATCACAACTTTTTCAACCCTGCAGCATTCCAATGACATACAAGGAAATATGTAAACATGCGCACTACCAGTCCAAGTCTGAACCCCCTTCTCATTTAAATGACATGAGATGGACCACAGATGGACCAACCAGTGCTCAGCTTCACTGGGAACTGCTTCCAGAATGTTGGAAAACATTTCAGGTGAAGCTCATCCAGAGAATGCCAAGAATGTGCAAAGCAGTAATAAAAGCAAAGGGTGGCTGTTTTTGAAGAATCTATACTCAGTGCCAATGAAAACGCAACACTTGAATGTGTTTTATTGTTCCTGAGCTGCATCAATATGTTTCAGTTTCACCTGTATAAAATAATCCCAGACAACTTCTTAACAACCTGAGACGGGTTGAGCTATTGTCACACTTGAATGAACTTGTCTGCATTCATAAGACTGGTTTTTCTCATTGCTCAGCAATGAACTGCTCAACTTAAGGAACTGTGGTCAGTTCAGGAGTGGTCATGTTCTGTATATAAAGGCAAACTGAAAAGCACCAAAATCATTTGCAATAACTCAGCGATGCCCAGACTGACACGTGACCACAGATGCCATGCTATGGGGCTCCTGGAGGCCGGAATCTCTGCTCGGCAGGTGGCGCGCCGTTTTGGATGCAATGTGTCCACCATAGTCAGGATGCAACAGAGGCAGGAAGAGACTGGCTCAACTGCAGACAGACCTGGACCTGGACCAGCACATGTGACCACGCCACAGCAGGACCGCTACACTGAGCTGCAGCACCTCCAGGACCGCTTTGTGACTTTTGGTTTGGGGGTCCTTGAGTTTCTTTCTTTGTCCTTATTTTTTGTCAACAAATTTGGATGTGATTTTTTATTTTTACTGTATAGAAATGGCCTATGATTAATTCCAAAGAGCTTATGGAATAAAAATCCTCATCGATTTAAAAAAAATAGAAGAATCTTCAAGTGTTGCGTTTTCATTGGCACTGAGTACAAAATAGAAAATATGCTTTGAATTATGTCACACTTTTTTTAACCACATGACTCCATATGTGTTCGTTCATAGTTTTGATGCCTTCAGTGACAATCTACAATGGAAATAGTCATGAAAATAAAGAAGAACCAGGTGAATCAAAACTTTTAACTGGTAGTGTACATTGAAGTGAACTGTCTCAGGTCATGTGACCCAGCATGGCTTTGGATCACGTGACCTCAGATAAGTGTAATTTCCACGGTACTTCCCTTTCTACACAGAAGTAGGACAAGCCTCAACTTGCTTGTGCAGCCTGTCCTGTGCATATGAGGAGACTCCATGCAGTATTATATATCTGTTTATCTTATTTCAAGGCTGAATCTAATCTGATGGAACTTGTGCACGATCGTCCAGTCGCTCATGGTGAATTTAGGCCTCCTCCCTGGTGCATGAAATTTAATCACGGGTGGGGAACGCTGACTGAATGCTCTTTGTTGCTGAGTGAATGCACTCACTGAATGTTGTTGGCATTTAATTGTTGGCATTCTTCTTATGTATTGGTGTATATTAAATATTATAAGTTATATAGAACCCATACAGACCCAGTGCTACTTTAGTGGCAGTTCCTGAATACATTTTTCTCTGTATTTCACCTTTCATAGTCTCCTGGGACCCAGGAAAGTAAAAGTTAGACTTTTTTTTTTTACATTAACCTTTCATGCATAGTGGTCACTCCAGTGGACAGTTCTTCTCCAGCTGTTCTCTTGTATATTCATGGGTTTGTTGTTTTAGTTCCATATCAGCCAACACAGTGGACGCTTACGCATCATCCAAAACACTGACATTCAGACCATTACTGTAACTTTGCTGCTCTTGATGAACCTGATCTGCAGTAACATGTTTTAGTGCAAATCAGTTGCTAATTGTTATTAGACTGTAATTAACAGTTTTCTGTAAAAAAAAAAAAAAAAAAAAAAAAAAAAAAAAAAAAAAAAGTTTCTTTTTCTTTTTTTTTTTGAATATCCTCCTGAAACCCAGCAATGCATTTTGTCCTCTGTAGGGGACAAAAGTTTGACAGTTTCACTTTAAAAATGTTGTGCATTGCAAAGGACATTCCATTAAAAAAAAAATCAATCAATAAATAAAAATAATTTAAAAATGTATCTGAAAAAACTGTTGCATTATGCAGTTTCCAATCAAGACACTTTTTTAATGTAAAAAAGTGTCAGTTTCCTGGTCTCGGGAGGATTTTGTCTCCCTAAAATGAGGTAATAACTAATATTAGAGTATGATCAAATGTGAGAAAACAGTAGCAATTTAGCAATTAGCGGCATTAAAAATGTTTTTATGTCATACTTTTCACACAGTATATCACTTTCTGATGATGATTTTTTAAAATAAATGTGTCTGTTGCGTTCAAAAACTTAAATGCTTGGGGTCCAGCTGACTGGACATTTTTGTAACTCTACAAAAAATAGGTTCATTAAAAAAAAAGTAAATTGCATTGTTTTTTTCATGCCTAAAGAGGAATAAAAACACTCAAGAAAAAAATATTGACTAAGGTTCTCATAATTCATGCATGAAAGGGTTAAATACTTGTCTTAAATGGGAACAGCATGATGCGACACTTTTTCCAGATACATTTTTTATTTTTTTCTATGCAATGTCCTTTGCAGTGGACAGCATTTTTTAAGTAAAGCTGTGAAAGTCTCGTCCCCCACTGAGGACAAAAGCGCATTACTGTGTCTCAGGAGGTTAAGTGATTTTTCACCGTTTATTATAATATTATCTAGAGCTGCAACCGATTAATCGATTAGGTGCTTGAAGTCAATGCAAAAATTCACAATTCGATTAATCGACTCAAACTGATTTAAGGGAAATATTCTACTGCAGTTTCCCTGAACTGAAGCTTCTTTGTGCGTCACAGTAAGCGTCTGTGTGAAACAACAGTGGGACCAATGTTTAACAGCAGAGAAATGAAGGAAACAAAGCTTTGATTCAATTGAATTGTGGTTGAATGTTTTTTTTGGATCACTTTGAGTCAATTAATTGTTGCAACTCTAATACTATCCTCTATATTTGCATTTTTCAGTGCAAATTATCTATTTTTCTCAATATTTAATTTACTGATCAGGTAGATGTTCAAAACTCTCAGAAAATTCAAAGCTTATCATATCAAAACAGAAAAATTAGGAAAAAGTGATTTTTTTTTTTGACAAAATGTATCATTAACTGAACATAAACAGTGTCTCCATCCACTGTCATTGATCCAACTCCATGGGTTTTACTGGTGAATCAATGTTGTAGAAGATGACAGTGTTTCCATGGTAACTATGGAGCCTCTGAACCTCCAAATGGGTCATATTTGATGACCAGGAAAAGAGACGAACTGTTTTACACCAGTTATTTACATGGATTGATAGGATTAATGGATCAACAGATATTAAATAATTTAGATCAGTAGGTGATTTTGTTTGTTTATTTGTTGGTGGATGTTTGGGTCTTTATGGGTTAATTTACAGTTAATATAATGTCATCTGGAAAATCTGACTGTACTGTAAAACTTTTGTTGGAGTTCCCAAATGAATTTTTCCTCTCTATTTAACCATTCTTAAGTGATTTATCATCAGTTACTATCATATCCTCTGTATTTTGCATTTTTTCAGTGAAATCATGTATTTTCCTCCATAAAAAATAAAACTCCATGGGTTTACTGGTGAATCAATGTTGTAGAAGATGATGGTGTTTCCACGGTAACTACAGAGCCTCTGAACGTCCAATGGGTCATATCTGATGACTATAAAAAGATGAAAAATTGTGTTTCACAGCATTTTTTTTTTTACATGTATTGGTAGGATTAGTGGATCAACAGGTATTAGTTTATCTCAGTACATGGTTTTGGTCATCGGTGGCTGTTTGGGTCTTTATGGGTTAAAGGTATAATGTGAAAGCTTTAGAGGAAGTCACAGAAATAGAAAATAATAATCACAATAATGGCTATTGAGTCATTGTGTTGTCATTATCTAAGAATGAGCTGTTTATATCTACAGAGGGAGTGGGGCGCTGTTCATCCCATACCCTGCACCTCCAGATTTAGCAGCACGTTTTATCCAAGTGCACTGTGGGTACTGAACACACTGCAATGACAATACCTCAAGTAAGGACATATTTAACATATATCCTCAGTGTCCAGCCAGGGTCAAAGTGCAATATATATTTATCTCTACTGTTTCTTGGTTGGCTACATGGCTTGTTTTTATTCTGTATATATATTTACACTTTCCTTTTCTTTCTTCTTTTAAACTGTTTTGCACTACGCACCACTAGACAGTTTCATTGTACATATGTATAATGACAATAAAGCCATTCTATTTATTCTTGACTAAAAATTGGAATCTTCGCTACTAGATGTCACTTAATAATGAATGCATGCATGTGGGTCAATGTGACACATGGTAAAGTGCTCACTAACAAGGAAGAAAGCTCTTTAGAAATTCACGTTCATTTGACACTCTGTGCAGAACAGAACACAATGACCTTTGTTGAGAGGCAGAGAAAACCAAGAGGTGAGCCAAAGACATACGGGAGAAATATCCCATAAGAGAACACTGGAAACTTAATGTCAATCATTCCAAAGCACATTATTATGACTAACTTATTCAAAACCATTTATAATATTGTGTTACTGAACAGCTTTATAATTGTACAAGACTGGGTGACTAAAGTCCCATGTCCAAAGGGTGCTGAGGGGGGCTACGCTTGAACACTTGTGTAATGAGTGAAAAAAGTGCAGTTGAAGTTTCTATGACAACATGTCAGTACTTTGACTGCCACTGGATGATTGATGAGCTCACAACACACAGGGTGATAAAAGCACGACCCCCCCCCCCCCCAGCAACGTTCAGCGTCTGACCCGTCACCCACAAATTGACTCTGCTGTTCTCTGCTTTAATCGTCTGCTCCAGATAGAACGACAAACCTACGGTGGCCCAGAGGTGACACAGCCCCAAAAATTATCCACTATAAGAAAAAAAAAAAAAAAGACAACAGCCCAAAAAGTTATCCACTATAAGAAAAAAGAACAGCCCAAAAAATTATCCATTATAAGAAAAAAACAGAACAACCAAAAAAATTATCCACTATAAGAAAAAAAAAAAAAAAAGAGAACAGCCTGTTGGCCGGTAAGCTAAGAACAAACCTTTTTGATTAAGAAAACTGTTAATTAGAGTCTAATAATAATTACCTCCGCCAAGGAGGTTATGTTTTTGCCAGGGTTTGTTTGTCTGTCTGTTTGTTTGTCTGTCCGTTAGTGTGCAACATAACTCAAAAGTTATGGACAGATTTGGATGAAATTTTCAGGGTTTGTTGGAAATGGGATAAGGAAGAAATGATTAAATTTTGGTGGTGATCGGGGGTGGGGGGCCCACGGGGGGGCACTGATCAGCCTTGGCGGAGGTCTGCGCTCTCCGAGTGCTTCTAGTTAGTAAATGATTTACACTAAAACATGTCACTGCAGATCAGGTTTATCAAGAACAGCAAAGTTACAGTAATGGTCTGAATGTCAGTGTGTGAGATGATGCATAATCGTCCACTGTGTTGGCTGATATGGAACTAAAACAACAAAACCCATAATTATACAAGAGAACAGCTGGAGAAGAACTGTCCACTGGAGTGAACAGTATGCATGAAAGGGTTAAACCAGGGGTCAGCAACCGTGGTCCTACAGAGCCACTATCCTGCATGTTTTAGAGGTGTCCCTCTTCCAGCACACCTGATGGTCATTGTCAGTCTTCTGCAGAGCGCGATGATAGGCTTATCATTTGAATCAGCTGTGTTGGAAGAGGGACACATCTAAAACATGCAGGATAGTGGCTCTCAAGGACCAGGGTTGCTGACCCCTGGGTTAAACCAACTAAAATTCAAAATCATATATTGTACAATTAATGCAAAGACAAACAAATTCACAGTTCAAATGCCCCCCCCCCCCAACTCCAAACTCAAAAAATCCACCAACCAAGCAAAATCAAACTAAATTTCCACTTCAGGTTTTGTATCAGTCTTTTAGAAGAAAAAGGAAAAAACACTTCAGTTCGTTTTAAGAAAAAAATTCCGCTCCAGGTTTTCCACAGTTTCTCAGAATTAAAAAAAAAAACAAAAAACGATTCATTTCATCCACAAAACATATATATATAAAAAACACAAGTGCACAGTTCCACTCCAGGGCTTTAGAGAAAACACAACAAAACAAAACAAAACAAAAAAAAGATTTTACTCACACCCTGTCTTCACTGTTCTGTCAGTCCAGTCCAGTCCAGTCCGGTCCGTTTAAAATAGGGTCCAGGTTTTGGCTTCTGCTGCAGTGAATGAATGGATGAGATGAACCAGTGGAAGAACAGAACAGACATGAATGCGATCTGGAAGTGATAATGAGGGTAAGTGTAGGGCATAGGTAGGGAATCATAATAATCTACAAACACAGACAAAAGAAACCAAAATACATCAATCTTACCTAACAAAAAACTTTAAGAAAAAGATTTCCTCCTTCTATAGCTGATTTCACAAAGTTCTAACAAAAATTACAACAGGCTGGTCTGAAAAAAGAGGGGGGTGGGGGGTGGAATGAGAGGAGTCTCCTGGGAGGAAGGAAGATCTGGCTTTAAATTTCCCAGTTCATCTGTGAAGCACCAATCAGAAGCAGCCGGCACACCAACACCACTCCTGCAGCTCATCCTCAATCAACTGCTACCTGTTTGGAAGGAAAGAGAACACACCCACACACAGAAGAGAACAGAAAAAACTACCAAAATACAACAGAATCACAAATGGCACGGCACACGACAGAATCAACAAAACACTAACCCTTAACACCTCCCACCCCAGGAATTTAACACCTGGCTTTTCTGCCTCCATCCATATATATACATTATATCGACTAAATGTCCTCTAAAATTAACGTTTATTTGCAACATAGTATAGCAAACTATTACATGATCAAAAACAAATGAATTTTAGCACAAAAAAAAAAAAAAATCTCTGTTTTGAATGATTTGTGATGTTAAAATGGGGTCACTGTCAAGGTACGGGACAACAGAAAGACAGACATGATGTGTAGCCAATCAGTGAGCAGAGTCAGACAGGACAAGGAAGAAGAAGGTTTTACGAACACACGCTGTTAAGAATGTTCACCCACGTGTCAACAATAAAGCGTTTGTACAAAATACGCTGAATTGGCCACAGTTTATTTTGACAGTCACCAAAATGAGTATATGAGTGCAATGTACGGTACAGTCTGAAAGCACACACTGTGTCTAATTATCTTATCGTTATCAGCTCGTTAGGACACCAAACTTGGCCACTGATGCTCACTGATGATGAGTGTTGTTGTTAGTTAAAACCTTCCTCTGAAAAAGCCATAAATGTTTACGGTGACATTATATTTATTTTATTTTATTTATTTATTTATTTAATAGGGACAGTGCATATTAATGAACATCTACAACAACTGCAGCTGTAAATATGCCAGACTGTAGCAGCGGTGCTCATTTCCATCTGTAGTCCCTAAGCAGGTGACAGGAAAGACAGTTGACAAAAAGGCAAAATATTGTAAAAGACATCAAAAAGATAGTAGACAGAAACGCAAAACATCCTAAAAACACGCAGAACAACACAGTGAGGATGATCTACTGGTGGTCACAGGCTTGGTTTTCCTTCATCCAATGTTTAAGTTGTGATTTGAAGGAGGCGTATGACTGTGACTTCTTGAAAAGCAGCCTATAGGAACTGGGTAGCATGTTCTGTGTGTGCAGTGGAAATCCTGTTCAGTGTGACTCACTGCAACTGCTGGTTTTACTTTCTGTATGGAATGGAGTCACATGACTGATGATCACAAACAAAACAACAGAAATACGAGTACGAAAACACGCTTAATAAAGCTGTTCCTGTGTTCCTTTACTGCAGGGCTGTCAAACTCATTTTAGTTCAGTTCCACATTCAGCTAAATTTGATCTGCAGTGGGCCGAACCAGTCAAATAATAACAGAATAATATAGAAATAATGTCAAGTCCAAACTTTTTTCTATGTTTTAGAGTGAAAAAAGTACATTTACATTATGAAAAGGTTTATATCTACAAACTATCCTTTCACAAGATGTGAATAACATGAACAAACTGAAACAATAAGTGTAATTTTAACAATATTCTGCCTCAGTTTATCATTTACACATGTACGTTATAACTTACAGATCACAGTGGATCTACAAACACAAAACATTTAATAACAGACAATATTGTTAAAACTGAAAAAAAAAACCCAAAAAACTCTTAAGACATTTCAGGTTGTTCATATTTGTTCAGGTTTTTCACATTTTTGGCTAAATTATACTTTGTTTTAGAGTAAATACATTAAAATATTTACATTTACAAAGAGAAAAATGTGGAGTTGTCTTTATTTATATGTTATTATGATCGTATTTTAGTGAATCCTGCCCACTTGAGATTGAATTGGTCTGAATGTGGAACCTAAAATAAAAGGATTGTTAATTTTGGAAACATTTTTGTGAAATGTAACTTTTTTGCACTAAAACCAAGAGAAAAATTAGCAGTTTTCATTTTTTATAGGCTATTCTGATAGTATTTTACTGCTCTGATCCACTTTAGATTGAATTGACCAAAATGATTCGAACATCTTTGATCGTTAATATCTTCAGTGTAATTTTTGCATTTCACAAATTCAGCCCAAGGCCGGACTGGACCCTTTGGTGGGCCGGATTTGGTCCCCAGGCCGCATGTTTGACACCTGTGCTTTACTGATATAGTAAATAGGAAATATTTTCCAGAGAATGTAATATTCATGTATACCAAATCCATATGAAGAAAATAGAATATCATAATTATTGATTTGAAAAGTGAAATCTATAGAAAGTGAAAGAAAAAAATCCTTCACAAGCAGCTGTTTCATGTCCAGACCTGTTTTTGGTTATGTAGGGAAAAAAAATAAATCTTTTTTTTGGATTAGTGACAAATAATCTTGAATTCCAATGAAGCCATGCTTAAGCAGAGGGCTAAATGCTTTCTTTCAGAAATTTCCATTGGTTTAGCTCATTTGATTAATGAGTAATTTAAAAAAAACATGTTTTTTGAGAAAAGTGAAATTCCCTACATAACCGGCACCGTCTGATATTAAAATGCTTAAAAAAGCAATTCACACCAATTTTTCAGACAAAATGATTTCTATAATGATAAAAGGGTGTGTAAAAGGTCATAAAACTATATTGAAAACAGAAATATATGATTGAGATTTCAAATTACAGCAGTGATAAGTTCTGTTATTATTCATTCTTAGAGAACTTTCTGAGGGACTGAATTTAGTTTGTATAAAAAGTTCCGTAATTTTCTTGAAAATCCTTTTTTTGGCAAAAATTTTAATGGATTTAGAAACTTAATATGTTATACTATTGAACTGCGAAAAGTTTGAAATCATTATCTCAATTCTAATTTTTTGATTCAAAGTCAACAGGCGCGTGACTTGACCCACTGGTGTATCATTTATAGTTTCTATCGTACATTTGAGGGTTTATGTGTGAGGAACACTAATAGGTGTTATCAGTTGTTGTCCATATCAGCATGTGCATGTTGATTTACACTAAGAGAACAAAACAGCAGTGCAGGTATGGGCTGTACTTTACACAGTGGAAACAGACAAACATTTTACATAATACTGTTGATTAAAGGCGTCCATAAAGCCGTGGTAAACAGTGGACTACCTACCAGGAGGAGGAACTTGGCTCTGAACAGGGGATTCCTCCAACACGTCATTGCGTCACACACCAGCATTTAAGCTTTCTCAGCTAACAATAGTTCAGACCTGTTCCTTCTCGTCAGACCGGAGCTACTGAGCTACAAAAGCATAAAAGGAAAAGACAAACTCAACACTCCGATCCTTTCTCACACAGAAGACACAGGATTTATTACGAGCACCATGGAAATGAGTGGCCACGGTGAGTATCTGATCCAGTGTTTTTCAACCTTGGGGTCGGGACCCCACGTGGGGTCGCCTGGAATTCAAATGGGGTCACCTGAAATTTATAGTAATTGATAAAAAAAAAGAAAAAAAACAAACAAAAACAATTTACTGATAAAAAAATATATGGTGAGCTGAGAGAGACAATCACAAAACATAACAGACATGACAAACTGTGAGTGTGAAACTGCAGCGCTGTGGTTCTGTTTATCTGTCACATGTTTATTGCGGTTGGTTTACGATGCTACAGCTCTTTCATAATTCATAGTTTGAGTTACTAGTCACTTTTCCATTGGACATCTGCGCAAAACTTTACTGATATTTACTTAATGTTGAAAAAACAGAAGTCTATAATGTTGGTTTTTCCATTAAATCACAAATGTGATGATTTGTTTATTTATTATTGCGAGATGACACGAGAAGTCATTCCATAAACATGGTGACGAACGTAAATGTGGTGTTGATTTACAGATATATTAATTATTATTATATATTACCTCTCTATCTCATACTAAATTAAAAAATGATTGGGTTGCCTGGTGTGTCCACACATACCGCCACATGTTTCTTCTTCTTCTTTGCTCGTTGTAACGTCCGTCAACATCTGTTTTTTAATTTGCCTGACTCTAGTTGTGGAAAAAGGTCTGTCCATTACAGTTTTGTGTGATATACCATTTGTGCTACGCCCGAAAAACCACCTCTTGCTGGCGCAAAAACTTTTGATCGAAAACTGAGACTTTAGGCAAAATTGTCGTTTTTCCATTAGGTCAGTTTTTATGCGCAAGTTATATTTGTGCAGTTTGAGGATCAATGGAAAAATGAGTATTGTTTGTTCAGTATTAATTGTCAGCCTTGTAAATCACAGCTGGACTGACTGTACATATCCTGACCAAGGAAAATAAAATTCTCCCTTTGTGCAGTAATTAAAGTGCTTTTATTGGTTTTAAAACTCTTAAAGGTCTTAGTCCTATTTATTTATCTGATTTGCTTTTAACATATGAGCCCTCTCGGACCTCAGGTCCTCAGGTAGTCATCTCTTAACTGTTCCTAGAGTCCACACTAAAACTCACGGTGAGGCCTCATTCAGCTTTTATGGCCCCAAACTATGGAACAGCCGACCTGAGGACCTGAGGTCCGCTGCCAGTGTTCAGATTTTTAAAAGTAAACTTAAACTTATCTTTTTAGACTAGCTTTTAATTAAACCCTTACTGTAAACTTTACTTTGTTGCTTGTATTTTTATTTGCAACCGCGGGACAGTGGGGGGTTTTGTTGTGAAGCACTTTGTGCTACATGTACCATGTATGAAAAGTGCTGTAGAAATAAAGTTTGATTGATTAATAATCTACACCTGGATCTACTGCCTCCGTCCATGGTAATATACATAAAATAGACTAAATGTCCTCTAAAATTAACATTTATTTGCAACATATAGCAAACAAATTAATTTTAGCAAAACAAATGTCTCCATTTTGAATGTCTGGGGTCGCCAGAAATTTGTGATGTTAAAATGGGGTTACGAGCCTAAAAAGGTTGGAACCACTGGTCTAATCCGACTGGAACTCAGTGTGTTTTCATTGACCTGTTTATGTTTGTACTCTATGAACTAACGGGTTTTAACTGAACCTGTCCTTCGTCTTCAGATAACGCTGACACCATCGTGCCATGTGCATATATGCTTCGTCAAGTCGGAGACAGACTTGACTCCAGGTACAGCTGCTGCTGGAAACTACTGGAACTACTGTTCTACTACAGCACCGTGACGGACATTAAATGAAACACGGCGGCGAGACGCATGAAGAATATGGGATGTTTCCACGTTGAATGACATTCAGACCCAAAGGAGAAGGGTGCTGAGGACGGACGGACTCATCACTGGTGCTGGAGGGTTGGTTCTCAAACGGGAGCTTCTGGACACACGATGATGGGGACGCCAGTGGAAGACCAGGGTCTGTTGGACGACATCTGACCAGACAGGAAATGAAACCACAGGCGGATGTCAACAGATTCCACACACTTCCGCCGCATGAATATTCATATCTGCTAATGCTTACTTCTGCTGGATGCCAGATGAATATTCATATATGCTAACTGCTTGAGAATGATCTGCAAATAATCTAAGAATTCAACTCACTCAAGAGTAGAAATGTTGAAGAATTCTGTTGATTAAAGCTCAGTGTGGTTTGTTGGAGTTTGCTACACAGAACTTGTGTTCGAGACACAAGTGGACAATGGACTTTTCTAGACCTATCACGCTCTTGCACAGGTGATAAGCTTTTTGTGTTCAATAAATACTGAAGAAGTTTTGGTACTCTGACCTCCAGTGTGACTTTGTCTTCATCTCCTACAGCAAGGGTCTCAAACATGTGTCCCACCAAAGGTTCCAATCTGAATTTACAAAGTGCAAAAATTCCACAGTCCAGGCTGTGGAACTCATTTTAGTTCAGGTTCCACATACAGACCAATATGATCTACAGTCAAATAATAACAGCAGAAGAACCGACAAAAAATAATGACTGCAGATTTTCTTCTCAGTTTGATGTGAAAAAAATATTACACTACCTATGCTACATATTACACTATATACACTATGATAATTTTTTGGGCTGTTCTTTATTTTTCTTATAGTGGATATTTTTTTGGGCTATTCTCTTTTTTTCTTATAGTGGATATTTTTTTGGGCTGTTCTTGTTTTTTCTTATAGTGGATATTTTTTTTGGGCTGTTCTCTTATTTTTCTTATAGCGGATAATTGTTTGGGCTGTTGCACCTCTGGGCCACCGTACAATTGGCCTATTATTGCTGGATTTATGTCCAGAAAACTGATTTTCAACTAAAGTGCCCCCATTTGGATGACTTATAATACTCAGAGAAGTTGAAATTGATAAGGAACTCCTAGTGGAAGAACCCTATGTTGGTTAGCAAGGGAGAAGAAATCCAACAAAATCTGTTGTAATTATCGCATTTAGACGAAGTATATCCGGCATCTGTCAGGGTAAAACCATTATATCCCCAAAATGGAGTTTTGGGGGTATAACTAGCATTGTGTTGGTTTATTAAACATTCTTTCATTAGATATTTTGATAAACTCAAATATGACCTGCATGATGCATGTAATTCTATGTGCACCAGTTATTAGTCTGCTCCTGAAATCAACTCAGAAACCAGTTAGATATCAGAAATAAATGTGTAAATATTCAAATACATATGAGCTATGAAATAAACCCAGACCAAAACAGTGCTAAATTCAGGCACTTAAAGGATCCTTACTTTATTTTGTGTGGTAATATAAAAGCATACAGAATTATAGAGGATAGGAGAGAAGATCCCTTTCATTGAATTCCATTAGATCGTACACATACAATGACTAATCATTACATACAAGCCTTTTTCTCTGTAGCTACGTCCTCAATACCCCAGCCCTCCACCTATAGCATGCATGGTCTCTTTGCTGTAAACAGATCTCAACAGTTCTTCATACCTAGACAGTACTTTGTAGGTAGAAAACATACAGAACTAAAGTATGGCATGAAAACAACAGGTGATGTAACGTCATACATAGATCACACCAATCAGATCAGAAAAAGTGCTTCAAATCCGAATATACACTGAATTAGACGTTTTTCCGGACCTGCACTAAAGCACAGTTGAAGATCTTTTTTTCTTTTTTTCTCCTTGTAGTTGTTCGAATGGACTGCACATCGACGAACATCTTCAGTCTTTGACGAGGCTTCGTCTGGGGCCAAAGTAACCCTCCTAATGTTTGCATGTACGTGTCGGACAATATGACACACACCTGCGCATGAGTCTTTTAGAAATAACATTTAACTATGACGCAACGTACAGACAGATACACTATACTGCAGGAGAGGAAACTTAAAGGGGTCAGTTCACTTCAGTCACTAATACACTTCACATTCTCCCCTAATGGTATCTAGACCACATGGTTTAGTGTTTTCAGTACAGGATCTGTCTATTACCGCTGCTCAGCGTCTTAAAAGCCAATTAAGTATGAGATTTTCTTCCATGACAGATACCTTTAAAATCAGACTAAAATCACACTATGAACTATATACCTGGCTAGATACCACTAGTGGCAATGGAATAATATGTCATTACTTAGAGATTATGTTTCCTTACCATGTATTTGTTTATTGGGGGGGTAGGGCACAAACCACGGAGGAACTTTTTAAATTCTGGTGCAGATCCAGAAAAATGGGATGTACTTTTTTTTTCTAAATGGGGTTAGGTTGCGTTATGCCGCGTTTCCACTATGTGGAACCGGCTCGACTCGACTCTGGTACCAGGTCCTATTCCTGGAGACCGTTTCCATTACAGGATACTACCGACTTTACAGTACGTGGTCATCATAGCGATGCGGCGCATTACTTCCGTGTCGTCTGCTCAGAGAGTCACTGATAAACTCGCTCGTTGCGTGTTGTCTCGTCAAACTCATGCTGAATTTCTACGTCAGCCACCAAAACTGAATCTCGACAAACCATGGTGTAGTTTTTTGGGCTGTCGTCATGTGGATCAACCTACCGCTACATTTACTGTAAACTTCCACATCTGTTTTTTGTAAAATGGCGGGTCACAGAGACGACTCTCTGACCAATCAGTGGTCTGCAGTGTTTACACGTCACCTTTTAGTATCTGGTCCCCAGTCCTGGAACCTCGACGGAGGTGATACCAAAAAACTAGTACGGGGTACCAGATTCCAGGTCCTTTTTTGTAATGGAAACGCAAAAAGGCCGAGTCGAGTCGAACCGGTACCATGTAACTGAAATGCGACATTAGCGATTATGTTTCGTAACCATGTATTTGTTTATCGGGAGTGGGGGTGGGGGGGGCACAGACCACGGAGGAACCCTTTAAATTCTGGTGCAGATCCAGAAAAATGGGATGCAATTTTTTTTTTTTCTAAATGGGGTTAGGTTGCGTTAGTGGACTGTGGGGCCCTTCCAGCTTTTGGAATTTGGCTTACACCTCTCTGTACTGAAATTAGTCAGTTACTGATTAAAATTTCCAGGCTGTAGCAGCTGTAAAAGGAATAACTGAAAATCAAAGTGTTGATGTCTGCGCGCCATTTTGAAACCAACATGCCTACAGTTCGACCACTGCCTCTTTTCCCTGCGTCTTAATATCTCTAGTCTGCTTGTGTGCAGATATTTTTTTTTTACGTCCAGAGGAATGATTTACAAGTAACTGTATCATTCAAGGTCAATAGCTGTAGACAAAATATGTGAGATTATTCATACCGAGGATCATAATTATTAATCTCGTCTTTACACATGGGATACTCAACCCATGAAAATCCCTATAAATATATTATTATCCTACCTACAGGGCTATTGACTGTGCAAATACTTGATAAACGGCAGGCTACTGCAAGTACTGATTAGCAAACATAACTAGAAATGGAAGACTAGTCACATCCCGTGACCACTGAATGGACCCTAGCTAAAGCAGCGAACTTAAAAAAAAAAAAAAAAGGTAAAATTTTGAGAGACTCCAGGTTAATTCTTCATGTAGGTCAGAGTCTTAGGAGGGCCAAATCACCCGGCTCACCTTTCACAATGCAGGAACTGAACTAAAGTGTCGCTTAGGTTCTCTCCATCTGCCTCCAAGAGGAAATGAGGAAGAAAAGAGAACCTTCAGAAACATTCAGGAAGTCTATACTACAGATGGGCGGTCAGGCAGTACTATTTGGTAATTAGTGGGAAGTAGCCGACAATTATGTGAATGTTCAACTGGTTTTTTCAGGATTTTCATCATTGCTCAGAAGTGGTCGCTGGTTGGCGTAGAGCAGGGGTGTCAAACTCATTTTAATTCAGGGGCCACATACAGCCTAATATTTTATAAAGTGGGCCACACCAATAAAATAATATAAATAAATAACAGGATAACAACTTATAAATAATGTCAACTCCAAAGTTTGCTCTATGTTTTGAGTGAAAAAAAAGTCAAATTCTGTAATGAAAATGTTTACATCTATGAACAGTACTTGAACATAACATGAACAAATATGTATACTCGAAAATTCTTTTAAAAACTAAGCGCAATTTTAACAATATTAAGCCTTAGTTTATAATTTATACATGTACATTATAACTTACAGATCACAGTGGATCTACAAATACACAAAACATTAAGTAACAGGCAGAATATTGGTAAAACTAGCATACTGTTAAGACATTTCAGGTTATTCACATTTTTTGTAAAAGGCTAGTCTGTAAATGTAAACATTTTTATGTAATTTTGACATTTTTTAAAACTGAAACAAAGACGAAAAAAATTGCAGTTGTCATTATTTATAGGTCATTATGATAGTTTTACTGGTCTGACCCACTTTAGATTGAATTGACCAAAAACTATTTTAAGAACTTCAGTGTAATTTCACTGTAACTTTTGCATTACACAAATGCATTCCAGGGGCTGGATTGGACCCTTTGGCGGGGCTGGTTTTGGCCCCCGGGCCGCATGTTTGACACCTGTGACGTAGAGACTTAAAATGCGGTGAGTATACGACTATTTCATACTTAATTGTCAGACAACAGACAGAAAAATAAGCAAACAACTACAGCTGTATCTTAGCTGGACTCGGGCGGGTGATGCGGCTGCATACACCAGGGTTGGACTACACCCAGGCTGACAGTGACCTGCTGTCTGCAGTTACACAGCTAAGGAGCCAACTGGAAATAAACTTCCTTCATATTTGCTCTACGTTAGCTCTGAAAACAGCCGCCTCTCACTAAAGCAATTTGCGAACCAGGTGGAAATGGCTGTGTGTTTCTGAGTTACACAAATTGGTTGGAATTTGCCGGTGAGTTCATTGCTGCATATTCTCGTGTGTTGAACGACGCCGCTTAAAAAAATGTGGGAAAACATATCACTTAAAAAGACCGGAGGATGGTCACATAATCTAATGGATTTCATCAGAATTCAGTCACTGTTTGAATATTGTAAATCATGACCCATTTCTAGTCTATACTATCAGTGACCCTATGCATGTGCTCCCAACACAAGTGGGAATGAATATGTAGAAGCAGGAGACCTGCAAGAGTGCAAAGAGCATAGACATGTGATTTACTAGCCTGCCTTGCATAAGCATTCAAAAAAAAAAAAAAAAAATATGAGAGAAGAGACCAGGTTTTGATTCTGGCCAGATGTCGTAGTAATGGAGAAATGATGTTTCCTTGGTGTAGAAGGGAAACTTGGCCCCAGTCAAAATCTTCATATTTACCATGACTGCTGCTGCTGCTGCCACCTGCTTTTGTTTTTGATGTCATAACATAACAGAGGCCCATCTGTTCGTAGTGTTGGTGTTTAGAAGTATATCCAGGCTCCTGGCGGCACGTTAGTTTACCTCATTGTGTAAAAGCAGCCAGCCATCCGTCATTCAGACACTGTCCCAACCAACCAAATGTTACTTGGTGAAGCCCACCACCGATCAGATTGTACTGGGTTAACACGGACTACCACCGAAAATGTCATCATCCGGAATAGATGTACAAACAGGCTCCCCAACCACATAGATTGTCTCATTAAGTGAAGTCTGTCTCATTAAATGATGTCCTTCAACCGATTAAATAACACAGACCGTAGCCGGATCTTCCAGTCCAACAAAAACCCGCCGTTTTCATTTCGTGAAGGCGGCCACCACGGCCCACATCAGTTCGTTGGCGTTGGGCTTTGTGCTCTCTTTCTCTGGCTCCAGCTCCAGCAGAGAGTGGACTCTCTTCATGCCCAGGTCGTACTGGTCGTCTTGTAGCGGGGCGAAGGCGTTCTCCAGGACGTCGGACGAGTGGGCCAGGAGGATTAGAGCCAGAACCCGCTTGTCCATGCGGTGCGGATCATTGACCCACTTCTCCAAAACAGAATCCTGAACTTTCTTGACGAGGCGCTGTTGGAGAAAAATGTATTTAATTGCTTTGCAGCTATTATACGGAGAACATTACAGCATAACGTATAATTAAATCCTCAGTCTGCAGTATTTTTTGGCATTTTTGAATGAGAATTGCATAATAACCTTTCAGCATATTGTTATTCAAGTAGCCTGAGAGGAAATTAGACTTGCCAGGCTTTAGAAAATATAATCGTGGTTCTGTGACAGTTACCACACAACTGCCTTACCATGATAGATTTACATAAGCAAGATAACCTCTATTCATGGGTATGAAAACAGACGGATGAAACAGAACTTTCAGTCATACTCCCACATTACTTTCCACTGATTGTGATGTGACTGGCACGTTTTTTTAATGATGTCACGTCACTACAACCTCTTCCTACTTGTAATGGCACCTGTCGTGAGCAGTAATTTCTTTCAGAGTGCTTGCTCTTTATGCAAATAAAAATTGTAGACTTTTTCAAAACTGCTATTTTTTCCCCCAAGACCTTGACTGTATGTACTTTTAACCTCCTCAGACCCAGCTATGGGTTTTCTGTCCACGTTTGTAGACAGGAGTTTCACAACTTTATACAAAAAAAAAAAAAAAAAAAGAAAAAAAAAAGAAAACTGTCCACCACAAAGGACATTCCATAAAAATTTAAAAAACTGCATCTGAAAAACTGTTGCATCATGATGTTTCCAAAATAGGCACTTATTTAAAAAAACAGAAAAAGCTGGTACCTTGCTGACATTTCCCGGGTCCTGGGAGGTTAAACTAGCATGTCTACTTTTTTGGTTGCAATAGTTTCTGTTGTGTGCAGTAGAAAACTTCATTTTAATATATGCATGAATGAATGAATGCATAATTCACAGTAAATTTGTTTTACTGGCAGAATTATTTTCAAAACATATGAAAATCACAAAAGTGCATGGATATCACACAAACAAGTTCCACTAGAATCATTCCAGTATGCTTTTCTCATGTATTTCTTATCTTACAAGATTATGTTTCCTTTGAGCATACTGTAAAATTCGATTATGAGAGAAACTTTTTTTCCATTCTTTAATAAGACTTTTACACAAAATTCCAGACTTTTCAAGGTCTGGAAAAAAGCGTTTCAAAATTCCAGACTTTTTAAGACTTTTAAGACCTGTGCAAGCACCCTGTTTTTTGCGCATTAGTAATAACTTACTGCTCCTACTTGTGTTCCACTAACAAAAAAAGAATAACGAGCAATAAGAAAAAAATAAAATAAAATGCAAAATAGAAAAACGCTCCTTGTTCTGTGCCCTACAGGACCTCATTTAAGTAAAAAATATACACGGTAATCAGTGGTAAGGGACAAATCAGGAATGAATCCATTAAATACACTGTATAAATGATGTTTGTCAATTTAAAGGATATATTTGCAAGTCAAAGAAGTTGCAGTTTGTTTGTAAAGACAGCAGAGTATAATTGAGGTCAGTGGAAAACATCTCTCATGACTCACATTACCGACATCAAAAAGACCACTGCATGTTCCGCCTCAACAAGTGGAAGCCACAAACAGCCTGGCCATGTTGAAGCCACAAAGACATCTGCAGCAACTTTCTGATGATGCATTTTTGTAGTCGTACTTAATTTAGCACCGTAGTTGTGAAATGTTATCTTTACTTCTTTCTTTTGACAAACATCATAAGTTGTAATTTTATTCCCTATCCCAACATTAAGGGTCATCTGTATTTTTTCTGAAATAAGGTGCCACAGTGGTCCAATGGAAAGATCAGTACTGTACAACTTGTACCCTAAATGGTGGCGTTTCACTCAGTTGTGTAGTTCTCAGTGCAGAGCGTGTGGGCTGTAAATCTGTAAAATCTAGAGTGTGGTTCAAACGTCAAGAGTGACATCGAAGATTTACGCAACTGCATAATTTATGTGCAAAGCAGGCGAGCAACTATGCCTAATTTACATTCTTTTAAAAGAGGAACTTCACCAAATGTAAAGCAAAATGACGATTCTAGACCAGGGGTCTCAAACATGTGTCCCAGGGGCCAAATGCAGCCCGCCAAAGGTTCCAATCCAGCCCGTGGGATGAATTTACAAAGTGTAAAAATTCCACAGTCAAGGCTGTGGAACTCATTTTAGTTCAGGTTCCACATACAGACCAATATGATCTACAGTCAAATAATAACAGCAGAGTAACCTACAAAAAAAGAATGACTCCATATTTTCTTCTTGCTTTGATGTGAAAAAACTACACTATGCCTATAAATAATACATACTCATAATTTTTGCTTTGTTTTAGTGCAAAAAA